>NC_050456.1:54676994-54708792 GCF_903995425.1 Onychomys torridus
AGAGGGTTCCTTCTTACCCTCCCCCCATGAAAATTGTCTACCCTCCCCTTCATCCCACTTCCTGCCCCATGGTGTTGACTTGGGTCTCCAGACAAGCCTGTCACACTTTCTTGGTTGAAATTTTCAGGCAGAGGTAAGCTAGTTGCGGAGAAGGGGGTCCTGGGGGACTGTCAGCATAGAGGCTGTTCCCAGCAAACAGATACACGGTAGGATGTGGATCGGGGAGGCAAGGCTGGTGCTCTTCTCTAACTGGGGAGAGCCGGAGCACCAGTGGAGTCTGACTTCCTCGGTTCAGAGATGGAGAACATGAGGCCTGGGGAGGCGGCATGGCGCGGAATCACAGGATCTTACAGTTAGAAAGGCCCTCACATGTCACCTTGCCCTGCCTCCCAAGGTCATGCCGCTAATTAGTATAATGGAATGTGCCCTGAATGCTGCAGCCATGCCCGTTCCCAAACCTGAGAGCCTCACATTCATCTCAAGTTCATGAAAAGGCCACTCACTGTGCTATTTGTGCGCGAGCTAGGTGCTTGGAATAAAACCGTCTTTGCTGCCGTCCTCTGGGACCCTCACAGAAAGGAGATGTTGATCATATGAAGCAATCTTATGAACAACAACAACAACAAAAAAAACTTTCAAGGAAAAAAGTTGTGTCCCCTGAGCCAGCCAGGCTGAGCGGGTGGGAGCCAGGAGGGAGTGATGGTGCCGCCTTCCCTGGGTTGAAATTCTCCTGACAGAAATGGCCCCCTTGTTCTCCCTTTGATGGGTTCACACTCTCAGAAATAAAATGCATCTGTGAACATCACACCTACGCTCTCCCTTTGCCTTTTAGTCCTCTATTAGAAATAACCCAGAGCAGTTTTAATATGAGCTGCGGCAGTTTGGGCATATGTACACAGGAAGCAGCTAGTCAGGGTAGGCTTGGCAGGGATCTTACCCTGGGGCCCGCCCTCTTCCAGAGCTGCTTACTGGTAGCTTTGCCAGTGGTTCCTGGTGGTGGTTATGTCAGAAGCCATGTTTTTGAAGTGCCACGGTGTCCTTGGCTCATACTTGCCCTTGATGTACCTGGGGGTGCTCTGAGATCTCAGAGAAGCCAGCACACAGTCCTGCTGGTCCGTTTTGCCTCAAATGTGGCAGCCGCAAGGGTTTGCAGGGGTCTTAAGACCTTCCCTGTGCGAATCTCATGACTCGGGCCAGATGGAGGGCTTCAGTGAGTGAGTATAGGAGGTAAAGAGGAGTAGAAAGAACCAAGAGGTTAGTGCCCAGAAGGAAGTCTTTACAGGCTTCTGTGCTGGAGCAGACCTCAAATTCCAGCACTCAGGGGGAAGTCAGGAGGAACCCAAGTTCAAGCCCAGCCAGAGCTATAGAGGGAGATTCATCTCAGAACAGAACAGAACAACAACAAAAATCAACCCAAAGAGAATTGAAATCAGGGTTTCTGGAAACACTGAGACATTGGCTTCTGACTTAGAGTCCCTGATCTCTGCTTGTTTCTGTTTCCACATCCTGCTCCTTTTGGGTCCACACAGCTGTGTTTCACCAAGACTGGACTCACACCTAATGGTCCTCATCTTTTCCATTAGCTGCCATCTCTGAACATCCAAAGAATGGATCTCACCATGCCCCGAGTATTTCTTTAAGCCTTCTCCAGCCCCGCTGATACCCATTCCCCCTGCAAAGAACGCACTGGAGGCTCAGGCTTTTGGCAGACTGCAGTGAATAGCTACACTAAAATGTATTCTTTAAAACTATGTTTTCATCTTACGGGCCCACTGATTGGTGAGGCCATCTTTCCATCAAGGATGGAGTTTCCTTTCAAATACATAGATTAAAGGAAAAGTAAGGAGTCTTTTGAAAGGAAGTGTGGAGTAGGTATAGAAAATACAGAGGGGTAGCAGAAATCCCGACTGTGACATTTGACTCCGGGAACGCTTGGGAAACTGCCCTGTCTTGGTCCTCAGCTGCTGCTTCTCCCCATCCTCCCTCCTGCGGGAACGAAGGCGGCGTCTTCCGAGTAAGCTTTTGCTGCTGCTGAACTGCAGAGTTCAAGGCCAGCTACATCCAGCTTCTCTGTTGTCCTGATGACTTGAAGGGAAACCAAGGATCCAATGAAAATTGATGGCCATCTCAGCATAGTTGGTGTGGATAGCGGTCCCCTCTTGAGCAAGCCCGCCTGCTGACCCTGCCGGCTCTGATACCCTCCTCATCTTTAGCCATTACCTACCCACCAGCAGCTGCCACCTCGTCTGCCTCACGTGGCCCTGGCATGGCTCTGACCTTTGTCCAGGCTGCCTTTTCCAACGGTTAAGCCTTCCTGTGACTTCACTTCCTGACTGTCACTGGGCAGGTCTTCCGGGCAGCCTGGCTGCGGTGGCTGGTTCCCTTTTGAGTTCTTCCCTGGCGTTTTACTTCTGTCTGCCCTCCCATCCTGTGAAGTGTGCAGCGTAGTAGAGCACGCGGCCCAAACCCGGAGATTATGTGTGAGGTTCTAGGTCTGCAGCCAGCAAGCTTTGGGGGGCCTTCTTTGGGTCCCTATAGTCTCCATGCCACACTTAGCAGTGACTTAGGGTGGATGACAGTGAACTGAGTCTCTTAGGCTTTGCGGTGTGAGTTTGTGGAGGATTTAATGTTATTTCTATAACGTTCTTCTCCATCAGATTTGAAAATACCAAACAGAACTTGTCCAGTTCCTGAAGAGCATAATACTCATTTGAGATGGCTAAGGTGCAGACTCCAAACTCTCAGCTACTTTCCTCTTGTAGCAGATACAGGTACAAGTTTTATATGGTTCCACAACTGTCTTCCCCTCCCAAAACTCCCTGGTAGAATCCTAACAAAGATGTTATTCCTAATCTTCCCAGCAGGGGGCAGACTTCATCCAGGAATGGCCATATAATTCGCTATCCCATTGAGGACAGGGTTTGTGCACAGACGGACTGGGATGTGGTTTTCATCTCTCAACATGATACCTGATGATGAGCTATTCTTACACAAACTAAATAGAATCCAATGTGACCTAGAACCACACAGTGGCAGACGTTGGATGCTAGCGAGTTCCGACCTATCTTTGAAAGAAAGTGAGAAAAGAGAATCCTGATCTTGATTGGACAATAAACAGGAATGACAGGAACCAGGAACTGAGGGACAAATTAGGCACTTCCACGTTCAGAAGAAGCTTGAATAAGAAATCTCTTGGCTTCTCTCTAGAATTTTAGGTGTGGGGATGGATGAGAACAGAGACCCAAGTGTTGAGTTCATCGCCGATCCTGAGTGGACAGTGTGGCCATGTTTACAGCAGCCAACCTCCCTTTCCTCTCAGTGTCCACTGTGAAGTCCCACCCCATTTGGTGGGCCACTGTGGAATAAAGTGGAGCCTGGGTTTGGGGACCGGGGGGAAAATGGCTTTCTCTCTCGCTCGGGCCTAGGTGAAACTTGACTCAGTGAGCTTGCAGAGGTGGTGGTGAGGTGAATGTTTGTTTTTTTGTTTGTTTGTTTTGTTTTTGAGATGGAGTTTTACAATGTAGCCTTGGCTGGCCTAGAACTCCCGATATAGACCATGCTGGCCTTAAACTCATAGAGATCTGCCTGCCTCTGCCTCTTGCATGCTGGGATCAAAGGCGTACGCCGCCACACCCAGCAGTTCTGAGGTTTCTATCCAGCATTTTTAACCGTGAGTCTAGAACGCGTAGTAGGCAAACACCATTTTGATCGCTTCCTTCCACAGGAGAACGTGTTTGTGAACTGCAAGGGGCTTTGGCCAGTATGTGTTTCCTGATGTGTCTCTGCTAACTCTCTTCTGTGAACTTAGCCCCTGCTGCAGAATTTCATCTTTTTGCAGTGGAGTCAAGTGCCTTTGGAGTCTTCTCAGCTTATAAGAGTTATAGTTGTCCTTGCGTGCCCAGACTCTTCACTTCGCTTCCTGGATCAGAGACAATGGTCGGTGGGAATGTCCACTGACTCTGGGCTCCATTTGGCACTGGCCCTGCCTCCTCAGGGATGCAGGTCTGGGGTCTAGTGTGTGCCATTGCTCTTGAGAGGCTTCAAGGACACTCCCCCCATTTATACCAGTTATGTCCCCTGCTAAACTAGGTTAACGGTGTCTAATTAACCACCAAACATTGTCATGCTGCATAAAGATAGAATCCCGGCTGTCCTCTGAGCCATGGTACTTCATCTCCATTTCGATCTCAGCAGTGTTCCATTAGACATGAGAGACTGTTTCCATGAGGTCTGCATCAGGGCCACCTTTAGCCTTCCCAAGGAAGCAGCAGTCAAAGACTTTGTCTGGTGACCGAGAGGACCCAGGTTGCTTTGGGAGCCTCGCCCTCAGCTGCTGGCCATGCCTGCAAGTTGGGGTCATAACCACTTACAGGTCCCTCAGATGTGGTCCTTAATTTGATCATGATGGCCAACCCAAGCCCTTGATATAGCACAGGGCCAGTGAGGACAGATGGCCACAAGACAGTCGGACAGCTGAATCAGCTAATGCACACAAGGTAGATAGACCCTCACCTGAGGAATCACCCCAGGGGTGATTTTTTGTTGTTGTTGTTTTTACCCATAGCACATTCTTTTCCATGGAGCCCCAGAATGAAAGCAGGAGAACCCAGAGTCTTCAGGGTCTCTGTGGCTGCAGACATGTGACAGTGAGGGCATGCTTGTCCTCAGCCAGCCAAATAAGGAAAGAGATGGGACTGGGGAAGGGAGGGTGACCAAGTTAGATAAGACCCCTCCCCTCCACATTACAAAATGTATAATAAACCATAATAAACCACACAGAACAGTTAAGCCACCAGGTTGGGAGACTTGGCAAAGCTGTACCCCTACTCTAAGTTGGAAGCATGTTTGCATCATAGAAAATATTAATTGGGCCCTAGCGGGGCATATAGAGGGGACATGTCTGCCCATGTAGGGTTGCTTGTATGTGTGTCCCTACACAGCGGTTAAAAGCTGAGCGTTGGCATTAGCCCTCCTGGCCTGCATCAGCTCCTGCTGTTCTCTAGGTCGGCATCAGAAAGCAAGCTACTTTACCTCTCTGCGCCTCGGCTTCTCCGGTTGTGCAGTGGAGTTACTAACAGTAGTGATGGGATTGTTCTAGTACATCATGTATGCCATATGTAGTAGCAGTTCATCCGTTAGACGGTGTCAGTGCTCGGTGTCTGTCAGGCCCGCTGCTAACTCTCGGCTCTCCTGGGAAATGTGTGACTGCATCAAGCTGAGCATGTCTGAAGAAAGCGGGGCTGAAAATCCGGCGGGGACTAACTGTTGCAGCAAGGATCCTGCTACACTTCACCTGAGAAGCCAGTACTTAGAGTGCAGCAGCTCGTGGCCAGGTGTTTCGGTGGTTTGCAAAGGGCTGCCAGGAGATGGCCGGGATTTCTCCTTTTCCAGCTGCTTGGCTCGCCAGCCATGCTTCCTCACCACCGGCATGCCCCTGTTACCAAATCTGCAAGGTGGGAGGGGAGGGCATTAGTTCCTCCGGTCCATAGCTAAAGCTGTATTCTGCAGAATGGCCAAAGCAGGCAGCAAGTGGTGGAGGAGCCCCTCCAAAGAAACCCGGCCATTAATTAACTTTTCAAAGTGCTGGTTCAGCAAGCTCCATGCTTTAGCATTTTGCATATTGAGCGAGTGAGCGTCTCTAGTGGGTCTGAATTCTCTGGCCTGCTGTGGTGGCGAACTCCTGCTTGGCTTGTACAAACACCACAGGCTCGTGTGGATCCCGGGGACAGAAGCTTTGCTTTCTGGGCTGTTGGGGCTCCTGGCCATCTTTTCTTCAAGTCCCTATCGGTTAACGCTTCCGGTGGAAGGCAACTGAGAAGGAAAGGAGGAAGGGGAGCGGGTGTCTGCTGCTCAGCAGCTATGGAGTCCAGCCTCCTATCCGGAATACAGTTAGAGACGCAATCTCATAACCATAACCTGTTTCTACAAATTAATGCTTGATCAGGGAGTGGGGGAGGGGGTGACACAGGGGGGGGGGGAGGAGCTAGCGCATCCCCACTGAAAAAGGTTTGCATGTGAGTCCCATGGTTAAGAACTGCCTGTTTGGAGGATTCTCTGCAGCTTTCCCTTCTTGGTGTAGGTAGGGGAGTTAGAAGGACTCTGTGCACAGGAATCCTAACAGCTGTGTGGGTGCCCTGGGGGTGCTGGCATGGCAGCCGGGGCAGTGTGTCTGCGACCCAGGCTTATCACTAGCTAGCTCTGTGACGAGGGTGAGGCCCATGGCCACAGCGCCTGGTGTCCCTGAGTGTCAGTGGTTACAGTAACACTGTGACACGGACACCGATGTCTTTGGAAACTATTGGAAACGATTGTGCGTGTGGCTCAGTGCCTCCTAAGATGCCTTTGGGGATCAGACGAGGGTAGCAGGTCTGTGGGACAGAGCTGTACTCCATACTGGATCCCCGGGGGCACACACGTGTGCACATTTATCTTTCCGTAGAGAACCGTACACCAGGCCTAGACTGTACTTCCCACCGAAGCTGCCTTTGGCTCACACTGCTATCCACATGGCTGTAGGACATCCTACTGTCCCCCGGCTCCTCTGACACCACCATAGACTCAGTGACTCAGAACTGCTCCTAGCCTTGTAGGAGGGAGCCCAAGGTGGTGGATAGTCTGGCTTCGGCCCCAAAGGTTGTGTTGTTAGCAGGCTTTTTATTGCCATCATCCAGAAAGAGGAGCACTTGTTAAAAGAACAAACAGCAGTGATGCAAACCAAATTCAGCTACACTTTAGACCAGTGGTCCTCAACCTGCCTAATGCTGTGAGCCTTTAATATAGTTCCTCATGTTGTGCTGACCCCAACCATAAAATTACCTTGTTGCTACTTCATAATGATAATTTTGCAACTATTATGAACGGTAATATAAATATCTGTGTTTTCAGATGGTTTTAGATGACCCCTGTGAAAGGGTCGTTCAAGCCCCAAAGGGGTCTCGCTCCATAGGTTGAAAACTGCTGTTCTAGATAAAGCCCAGAAATGGCCAGTTTTCCTTCTGTGTGAGGCAGAGCAAAGGCGAGACTTCCAGTGGTATTCCAGAGCCTGTTACTTATGTTCTGGGGAGGGAGATAGAAGAGAGAGACCTGAGTACATCCCTTTCCAGGACATCTTCCAATCTGTCTCCTGTCTCCAAAGGAGAAATGAGATGGTGGACTCCCCTAGAGGGAGAGAGAACAGAATGTGGGCTCCATAGCAGTTGAGTTGAATCTTAAACTCACCTGCTTTTTGGACACTGAATGGCTAAACTGCCATTAATCAGCCTCCCCAGTGCTTACCACTGCCATCATTGTCTGCTCTTGGCAGAATTCCCCCTGCTCTTACCATGGTACATTAGAAATCGCAATAGCACGTGAGGGGCAACCAGGACTTTGGTGTGAGCACTCTTGGGGGTGATGCAGAGCCTGATACAGGCCACCCTGTTCCTCTAGTTTCAATTGGTTGAGTGGCACTGTCGCTTTGGACCTGAGGTGATGCAGAACACCGTGGTGGGAGCACATGGTGGGGAGACTGTTAGCCGCAGGGTGAGTATATGCGTCCTGTGCACAAAGTGAAGACCCTGGCCTCATCTCCCTGCATCTCTGATCCCATTTTCCCATGACCTGTTTTCATCCTCCCACTATTGGTGACATGTGGGCTGAGTCCTCTGGACAGTGAGTTGACAAAGGTCAACTTCAGAGAAGAGTTAGAAGCATAGTCCAAGAGAACAATGGGAGGAACAAGGACAGAAGCCATCCGTTCTCCCCAACAGAAAGGGGCCATGGCAACTGGTAGTGTTCTCTAAGTAGTTCTTGGACTTGGACCAGCCCTTGGAACTCCTTGGTTTAACAGCCCCATGGAGGTGCACGGATGACCTTGGGTGCCCTCCTCCACCTCACCTTCTGTCTTTCACTTCTGTACCCTAGCTGCTCAGCCACGCTAACTGTAGCCACTGAGTCAACAACTTCAGAGATTGTGTTTTGTCAGTTTCCTGTTGCTGGAGCAGACTAGCCGAGGAAATCAGCTTACACAGAGGAAAAGTCTCTTTTGGCACACAGTTTCAGTGGTGTCAGTGCAGAATTGTGTGGCCTTGTTCTTGTGGGCCTGTTCATTATGTAGGAGCACATGGTAGGAATTGTTCACCTCATAGAACCCGGGAGGTCAAAAGAAAGAGTGAAGAATGAAACACGGTCTCAGTGTCTCCTTTAGACAGGCGGTGGTGGCGCTCGCCTTTAATCCCAGCACTCGGGAGGCAGAGGCAGCCTGGGCTACCAAGTGAGTTCCAGGAAAGGCGCAAAGCTACACAGGGAAACCCTGTCTTGAAAAAACCAAAAAAAAAAAAAAAAAAAAAAAGAGTACAACCCAGCAACCTGACTTCCTTAAACCAGGCACTACCTCCCAAAGGATCCACCACTCAATAACAGCACTGCAGGCCAGGACCAGGCTTATGGCACGTGAGCCTCTAGGGAACATTGAGGATCCGAGTCCTTGAGTAGCTCTCCTTTCTCTCCTGACTTTTAAAAACAGTGCTGGGGTTGGGTGGGGCTGGAGAGATGGCTCAGCGGTTAAGAGCAATCACTGCTCTTGCAAGGGACCTGGGTTTAGTTTTCCATACCACATGGCAGCTCACAACTGTCTAGTTCCGGGGAATGAGATGTTCTCTTCAGACACACACATGGTACGCATACATATGTGCAATAAAAACACTCATATGCCTAGTGGTGGTGGCACATGCCTTTAATCCCAGCACTCGGGAGGCAGGCGGATCTCTGTGAGTTCGAGGCCAGCCTGGTCTACCAAGTGAGTTCCAGGAAAGGCGCAAAGCTACACAGAGAAACCCTGTCTCGAAAAAAACCAAACCAAAACAAACAAACAAACAAACAAACAAATAAATAAAAACACTCATATATATGAAGTTAAAAGAAATTAAAAACAACAGAAAAACAGTGTAGGAGGCTGAAGAGATGGCTCAGCAATTAAGAGCACTGGCTACTCTTCCAGAGGACCCAGGTTCAATTCCCAGTACCTGCGGGGCGTTTACCCACCAACCCCACGGCTCTCCAGAGTTTTCTTGAGTGAGAGCAGCAGGAAATATTAGATAGAAGGATTTATATTTTGTTGATAAACAGATAGAAAATACAAGATAGCCTCGAGAGGGCCTGGAACCTATTCCAACGGGCCCTGACTGTCTCTGCCCCAGGGTATTTATAGAGATGCCAAGGGGTGAAGCAAAAGACCTCCCCCCAGCACAGCCAAGTGCAGACCATTTCAAACACCTGCACTCAGGCCCGTGGCCCTAATCATCCGCTCTCTGCGGACCTGCTGGATAAAGCCATGCAGAACCTGAAAATGGGATCCCATAAGTACCCACATGGCAGCTCACACCTGTCTGTAACTCCAGTTCCAGGGGATCCAACATTCTCTTCTGGCTTCTGTGGACACCAGGCATGCCCATGTTAAATAAACTCACATGTAGGCAAAACACCCATTTATTTAAACTTAGACTATATTTTCATTTTTTAATTGATAAAAAATGAATTTATGAGCAGTAGCTGGGGAAGTTATTTACATCTTGCAGTGATGGTAGTTGGCCTCAGGGAAACTCTTCCTGGTGATGTGTTTGGCTCTGCACGGACAAGGGTGAGAAGGTCATGCACTCTGCTTCCAGCCGTATGCCACTGCCACCACGCCCCAACTCATCTACTAGATTTCAGACTGCAAATACTGTATTTAAAGAAAATGCAAGTCTCATGGTGGGGATTTTCAGACACAGAGAAATGGAATCACCTTAACCCCAAAGCCGCCCTTAAACACCATCAAGAGTTGCTAGTCACAGAAGGTTTGCGGTAACTTTCTTAGGTTAGAATCACTTGGAATTTTGTTTAAAATCCATTGTCCTAGATTGAGGGTGTAGCTCAGGAGGAGACTGCTTATCTAGCATGTGTAAGACCTCACTTCTGTTCCCAAGAACACAAGCTATTATTAATAAAATACCACATAAAAATAGCAATAAAAATAATACCATAAGCAGGGCAGTGCTGGTGCATGCCTTTAATCTCAGCACTCTGGAGGCAGAGCCAGGCAGATCGCTGTAGTTCAAAGTCAGCCTGGTCTACACAGAAAACTCCAGGCCAATCCTGTCTCGAGAGACAGAGAAGAGGAAGAGAGAAGGTGGAAGGTGACCCAGGAATGCATCTGATCGAACCTCTGCCTATCTACTAGATACATGCATACCTGATGGTACACACACACACACACACACACACACACACACACACACACACACACACAGCCTTACAAAGGCTACAAGAAAGCATTTGGGATATGCTGACTTGCCCCTACCTGAGCCTCTCCCCAGACATGCTCCAGTGTGTGAGAATCATGGGTTGTCTTAAACTGTCTCTCCCTTGTTTTTCAGATTGGGAAAGAAAATTTCTGAAGAATTGGAAGAGTAAGTTCCCATTCTTGTGTGTCCTGTAGTGAGCGGTGCCAGCAGTGTGGCCTTGGCTGTCATTGTCCCTCCGGTCTGTGTTAAACACAGCATTGAAAAAACAGATGGAAGGGTCTGGAGAGCTGGCTCGGCAGCTAAGCACCTTTGCAGAATGCTGGGGGTGGGTTTACGACACCCACATGGCAGCTCACAACTGTCCTTAACTCCAGGTCTAGGGGCTCCAGCCCCCTCATCTCACCTCCATGGAAACCAGGCACGCACAGTGTGCAGACAGACATGCAAACAAAGTAGTCATCCACATCAATAAAAACAGTAATTAAGTCTTCAAAAATAAATTCAGGTGGTATGGAATCAGCTGTGGCCTGGGGTTAGGATCTGCATGGTGAATTAAGAGCTTGCTTTATTGCCTCCTCACCTGAAGGTCCAATGACACGGGTGCCATGTCATTGTGTCACCGCAGGCTTTTTAGGATTACATGTCCAGGTAGCAGGGTACCAGCCCAAATTTCTGCTCTAACAACACAGATGGGCAGAAATCAAGATAGTCTGTCGTCCCTGGCCTTCTCCTAAGACTTACATTTAAAAAATGAAATTAATGAAAATGAAGGAGAAAGGTTCTAGACAAAGATATACTGCAGATGTTCTGACCCCTACAGGGTTGGGGGGGGAACATTCATGTCAGTCCGTGGGCACTGCCCTTGGGAATGGTGTGGTACACAGCCTATGCAACCATGCACAGCAGACCCGTTTGCCTGAAAAGGTTTGCCCAAGCATATGGAAGAAGGGGAATTTCTATGTATTACCTGTTGACTTAGTCGGGGTTTCTACTGCTGTGACGAAACACCATGACCAAAAGCAAGTTGGGGAGGAAAGAGTTTATTCAGCTTACACTTCACATCACTGTTCATCATCAAAGGAAGTCAGGACAGGAACTCAAACAGGGCAGGAACCTGGAGGCAGGAGCAGATGCAGAGATCATGGAGAGGTGCTGCTTACAGGTTTGCTCCTCATGGCTTGCCGAGCCTGCTTTCTTATAGAACCCAGGACCGCCAGCTCAGGATGGCTCCACCCACCGTGGAGGAGTTGATTACTAAGTAAGAAAATGCCTTACAGCTGCATCTCGTGGAGGAGTTCTCTCAACTGAGGGTCCCCTCTTCCAGATGACTCTAGTGTGTATGTCAGGTTGACACAAGACCAGCCAGCACACCTGTTGACCCCAGTCGTTGCTCTCTGTGTTTGAAACTCTCCTGTTCTTTTTTCCACTGACAGCCGCCGCCTGAGACAGCACAGCCTGACTCAATCAGATGATGGAGAAGGTGAGTTCCTTAGAGGAAGTCAGTGCCTGGCTAGGAGACCTGGGAGCCCTCAGGGAGTCCTTGGCTGCAGGCTTAAATCCCATACTGCTGCTCACATCTCTGCTTTGCTAATGCTCCTGCCATTACCCGCTTACTACTTACCCACTTCCTTGCCTCCGCAGCACTGTGTCAGTCAGCTTTACTGGGGTTACAGACTTGAGCAGCCTCCCCACTTTCTACACGGCTGTTGGAGACTCAAAGCTAAGGCCTTCGTGCCTTCAGGGCAAGCACGCTTACCCGCTCTCTGAGCCTTTTTCCCAGTCCCAAATCTTCTTTAAAACAAATCTTCCATGTACCTCTGGTCATATTCATGTCTTTCTTCTTATGTGTGCGCATGAGGGTGGTGTGTGTGTGTGTGTGTGTGTGTGTGTGTGTGTGCATGCACGCACACGTGTCCTCTATTGCTGTAGTAGTGTGTAGTAACCATTTTAAGTACTTGGGCTGGTAATTCTGTCATTGTAGTCTCTTCTGAATCTGTTTCTGTTGACTCATTTTCCTTCTGCAAGAAGCGTCTGGCTGTCTGTCTGTCTGTCTCTCTCTCTCTCTCACACACACATACACACACACACACACACACACACACCACTCCCTTACTGATGAGTAGTTGGATTGGATATGGAACACTCTGGATGTGAACATATTGATCCTGGATCTATTTGTCCCCCTTCAAAGGCTGGTCTGGTTGCTGGCAGGTGATGTATCTTTGATGGTCAAGTTGTTCATCTTGAGAGCTGTCTGGAGCTAGCCCTAAGCTGTGTCCAACTTTTTGCCATCAAGACAAAATGTTGTCAATTGTACACAACCAAGTTACAAAAAAAAAAAAAAAAAAAAAAGGAAAGAAAAGAAAATTGCATTTAAAAAAGTACAATATTTTAAGTAAGTTTACAGTTTCATGTTGGGGTGCATTTGTAGCTCTCCTCGGCTGAGGGTGGCCCCGTGGCCATGGACTAGTCTAAGGCATCTTGTAAGTGAGTGCCAGGAAATCACTAAACAAGACCACTCTCTGGGTAGAAAATAGCTTATCGAGGAACAAACTGCCAGGCTGTCTCACAAAATCAGAGAACAGCAACTCAGTGGGGAGGCACGGATTTGATACATTGGTCAACAGGGTGGGTGTTCACAGGCTGGTTATCCAGAACCACGTGTATTTTGTCCCTGTCAGTTGAAGGGAAGTAGTGGCCTTCCTGACAAACAGAAACCTCAAATCATAAGGTTGCTGAGGGATGCTGATTTCAGGTTTCTGTTTACCCAGTAAGAATTCAGCCTGTGTTGGATCCAGGCCATCATCTTAGGACACCATCAGCAGGACTGCCATTTTGGGGCCTGCTATGTATGTGACCTAACATTTCTGCTAAGGTCAGTCACCATCAAGGTCTTGATTCCCTGTCTGGGTATAGTTGAGCTTCTTTTGGTTTCTCAAGAGTCCTGGGGCTGGCTTACCTCACACTCTGTGGCTGAAGACCTCTGAGGCCTTGAACTAGAAGATGGTGATGGGGGTTATCTGCAGTGTTCGATCTGACCAGTCTGGAACGGTGGGTAGGAGGGAGTATATGGCATGTTGTGTCCCGCGGGTCATGTTTTAAATAACTTCAGTTCCAGTTGCTTGTGTATTTGTTTGTGACACCAAGAAACTTGGGCTTTACATAAGAAACATTTAATTCAGGAAACATGATTTCTAGAGCTCGTTGGCAGAAACTTGCAGATGGAAATAACAAGAAAACAATGCAATTCATGATCCACCGGCACTTGCTTGGTGGGTTGTCTCCAGGCTGTTCGCCACTCGGCCTGGAACGGCCTTCCAGCACCCTCCGAAGGGCTTCTGAAACCCTGCTCTCTTTCCTTTTTTTCCACTGTGGAAAATGCTGCATTTTAAGGAGTAGCTATAAAACGTCCCAGCCGACCTTTGCAAATGCTGCACTTGCTGCATGTGAATGTGTGGGACCAGAGGCTGTCCTGGTTGCCACAACGCCACTGCTTTCAAGTCACGATGCTGTGGCTTGGGGTGGGGGTGGTCTTTAGGCCACCTTGAGCAAACCTGCCCTTTAATGCATTAAGAAATTGAGGCTTAGAGGGTATTATATTGTGCAGCAGGACTCAGAGACTGCCCTTCCGACCACTCCCAAGAGAATCGGCCCTTGTGCCTCAGTTGTCCACCAGTGTCAACCATCACCATTTACTACTGAGCATTCACCCTGTACCAGCCACCAAGCTAGGTGCTTTCATTGTCTTGTCTGGGATAATAGGGATATGATACCACATCTGGCTTATGTTTTACATACTGTGCCACGTGACTCGTAAAAACAATCAGCAGTCTATGGCAAGCTGTGTGTGTATACACACATACACATGCACACATTCATGTAAAGGTGGGAGGCTGATAGGATGTCATTCCCAGATCACTTTCCATCCACCTTTATTATTTTTTTTATCTTTTTTTCCACCTTTTTTTTATTTATTATATTTGTGTTTTAATTTTACACATCAGCCATGAGTTCCCCTGTCCTCCCCCCTCCCACACCCACCCCCCGTCCCTCCCCTCCATACCCACGTCCTCCAGGACCAAGACTCCCCTGGGGATTCATTTAAACCTGGTGGATTCAGTACAGGTAGGTCCAGTCCCCTCCTTCCAGGCTGAGCAAAGTGTCCCTGTGTAAGCCCAAGGTTCCAAGATTGGAGAAGCACAGGGACAAATAGCCAAATGAATGGAAGCACATGAATTATGAACCAAAAGCTGTGGAGCCCCCAGCTGGATCAGGCCCTCTGGATAAGTGAGACAGTTGAATAGCTTGAACTGTTTGGGAGGCACCCAGGCAGTGGGACCAGGATCTGTCCCTATTGCATGAGCTGGCTGTTTGGAACCTTAGGCCACCTTTATTTTTTAAGTAGGGTCTCTCACTGCACCTGGAGTTCATCAGTTTGACTAGGCTAGCCCGTGAGCTTCGGGGATCTACCTGTTGCCCCCGCCCTGCACTGCTGGAGTCTTGGGCATACACCACCGTACTTAGCTTTTTATCTGGGTTCCTAGGATCTTAACTCAGGTCCTGATGCTCGTGCTGTGCTGCGGCACTTTCCTGGCCCCTGTCTCCCCAGGACGAAGGTTTTACATAAGCTTTATTGAGTCTGTTTAAGCACGGAAAGCCTTAGCCACTTAAAATAAGCAGTGTGAGTTGGGCTGACATCCGTGTCCTATGAAAACACTGTCACAATGAACATACAGAGTCTCCATTACCCCTCAGCGCATCCCTCCTCTGCCTCTGGCCTCAACTATTGGTGCTTTTTTTTCTTTATGATAAAATAATTTCATTTCCTAGACTAAATGAAAGTGCAAGTATGTACATCTTATCCCAGTTTATGTAAATAGAAGCATAGGCGTGCCTGGCTTTTTTCCTCATGATTCCATCGTTGTTGATCCAGGTTGTGGCGTGTATTGTTAGTGTCTTCATTTTTATTGATGAGTGATGATCCATTATATGGATATACCACAGTGTATTAACCTGTTGATAAGCACTTAAATTGCTCATTATCCCCATTTTGAAGACAAGCAGGCTTAAGGCTGGAAGAGTAACCTTGCCCAAGATCATACAACCAGTATCTGGTAGCTGCAGGATTTTGAGGCGGATTTTTGACCTCAGGGCTCTTATTTTCAGCCTTTGTGAGGAATTCCTTAGATATTCTGATATCTTCACCACAGACTGTTTAGAGTGACTGATGGGTGCTTAGTTAAGTCCCATCAAGG
Source organism: Onychomys torridus (assembly GCF_903995425.1). Lineage (NCBI taxonomy): Eukaryota > Metazoa > Chordata > Mammalia > Rodentia > Cricetidae > Onychomys > Onychomys torridus. The sequence goes on from NC_050456.1 coordinate 54,692,512, forward strand.
AAGGACAGAAAAAGAGACCTATTTTCAGAGAATGCCTCTGATATTTCCCTTTCATAAACCTGGAATATGAAATGGGTGATTTCGATATGGAGGCCTGCCGCACAAACCTCTTTCTCCTGAGAGCACCTTACCCCCCCCCCCCCCCCCCCAGGATAGACACCTCCTCCCTAGCATAAATCTGTTTTTCCATCCAGTTCTGCTTGCGTCCTTAATGGAAAATCAGTTCATATGTCACACTTCACACTCGACTTAGTCCATTTCACTGAATGGGAATGTTTAGAATCCATTATGTGCTAAGAATCATATGTTACATATAACTAGTTTCTAGAATTATCTTTGCTTGGAGAATGACTTGGTTGGCTAGTGAAGGCTGCTCTTTTGAACTTAGAATATCCGGTGGGTGGGAGAGTCCGGGAATGATTCCTGTGAATCATCCATGGCCACGCATTCAACGATGACATCAGACAGCTCCTTGGACACCTGTAAGGAACCCTACTGGTCTCTTAATAAAGCCCCGTTCCGGTTCTTCGGGAAGCAAGGAGTGTTTTCACCCTGGAAGGGTCTGATCTCACCAGGTAGGGACGGGTCGTTGGTGAGCAGTGCCAAGGGGAGAAGAGGAAAGCCCAACGCAAGGCTCCTTCATTCTGTCTCCTCCTCCCACCAGCCTTGGAGGTTACGTTTATGGAGGAGAGCCAGCGGGTTTTCACCCAGTGCCAGCTCGGACCTGTATTGCCCCAGGTGCTAGAGATGGTGGTGACCAAGGCATCCCAGGCCTCCAGGAACTTCCGGTCTAGTGGGAAGACACTCTTGCTCCTTGCCTGCCTGTGGGTCACGGAGCAGGTTCAGAAGCCTTATCTCAATAGCTGCATCCACAGCATCTTCACCCTTGGTGGGTGACACTCATTCTTCCTCTGCTGGGGGAGGAAGGAGAAGCATGACATGTCTCCACTTATGCCCTGTCGTCCTTCCAGGGAATAGGGCATAAAAACACAGGAGAAAGCCAGGTGGTGGTGGTGCATGCCTTTAATCCCAGCACTCAGGAGGCAGAGGCAGGCGGATCTCTGTGAGTTCGAGGCCAGCCTGGTCGACAGAGCGAGATCCAGGAAAGGAGCAAAACTACACAGAGAAACCCTGTCTCGAGAAACAAACAAACAAACAAAAAAAAAACCACAAAAAACCCGCAGGGGACAGGAACTTGGGAGATTTCAGATTGCAAACATTACAAGGGCCTTGGGCATCTGCTGGTGAGCCAAAGATGTGACATGAGACTATTTGCAAGATCATGGCTCGGCTGTAAGCTCAGATGGATGTAGAGGCCAGACAGAATGCAAACACACGAAACAACCAAAGGGTAGGCGCTGGAGAGTGTGGGAGCCTGTGATGAGCACAGAGAGTCCAACTTGAAAGATTTCAAATTAGGTTTCAAAGGATGACAGACAGACCAAGGATGTATTTCTAATTGTAAAATGCCCATAGCTCCTGTAAGGCTAAATCCCCAGCATGGAAAAATTAAATACAAAATTAAAAATGACACTTGTAGACATGTGGTGCTGGAGCTTGTACCCAGGGCCACATGTGTGCTAAGCAGTCTGTCACTGAGCTAGGCTACCAGCCCCCAAGAACTGATTCTTAAAAAAAAAAAATCTATAAGTAGAACACATCTGCAAGTTGGATTAGGTCTTTGGAAGCGATTTGCAAATCCTTCACAAAACCCAGGATGGCTTTGCCCCAAAGGAACACAGATCCTTGTTGGGAAGCAAAACAGAAGATTTAAAAAAAAAAAAAAAGCTCTACAGGAATTCAGAAGCCATGACAGAGTGCGGGATGCGGGCAGGACATGGTTACATATTAGTGACTGTGTGTCGAGTTGTGTCTAGGCTGAAAACACTTCAGGAAGAAGGAAGGACTTGGACCAGGTCGTGAAGTGGGGACAGGACCTGATTAGCTGGAAGAGAAGAATGGACTGATATAAGGAGAGATTCCACGTAGAGACTGGCTAATGTAGCCGGAAGGGATGCTGGTTTGCAGAGCTAAGCCCCAGTTCTTGCCACTCCAATGCCAGACTGCCTGTAGTGACGTCGTGGAGATTTTCAGCTGTCGTTCTAACCTGCTGCTTCCGCTTGAAGCACTCCCGGCTATCCCTAAACAGAGGGAGGTTGTGGTGCTGGAGAACAGCTGGGGGTGATGGGCAGCCAGGGCCCCACGTGACCTTTGAGAAGGCAAAACAAGTCTTCTCCGTTGAGATGAGCATCCTCCAATGGCAGCACCGTCCATTCTTTCTAAGCACACTTTTAAAGTTAGTATTCAATATAATGGTGTTCATGTTGGCATTTTTACGCACACATGTCATACTGTGTTGGATGGAATGGGTCCCAATCTCTCTTATGCCCTCTCCCTGTGAATTACTGGTCCCCTTCGCCCCATCAAAGGGCCCCTCCCTTCTGCTTTCTTGTCACACATATTCCATTACGCTTTCTTTTCTCCTCTCTCTTTCCATAAGACCTCCCTTTCCCCATTCATCACACATGCACGCACGCGCGCACACACACACACAGGCACATGCGTGTGCATATACACATTGTATATACATTTAAATATAGAGTCTGTATAAGAGAATATCTGCAGTATTTAACTATGTTTCTGGGCCTGGTCTGTCTCATTGCTTGCGATCTTCAGTTGCCCCCATTTTCCTCTAAAGGTCATGATTTAATTTTTCCTTCTGGCTAACATATTCCATTGTGTGTCTACCATATTTCTTCTTCCACCTGCTTACGGACATCTAGGTGGATAGCACAGCACTAGACAAGGATGTGAAAACATCTCTGCGGTACATTGACTTTCTGTCCTTCCAGTATATTCCTGGGAGTGGTCCGGCCAAGTCATGGTAGTTCTGTTTTTAGCTTTTTGGGGAACTTCCACACTGACTTCCATGGTGGCTCCCCCAGTTTCTGGGCCCTTTTCCCCACAGCCTCAGCACTGGCTGCTATTGGCTTTCTTGATGGTGGCCATTCTGATTGGGGTGAGATGGAATCTCAAAGCAGTTCTAATGGCTAAGGATACTGAACACTTTTTTCAAATATTGATTTGTATTTCTTTTGAGAACTTTCCATTCAGTCCGTTGGCCTGTTCATCAGTTGGATGGTATGTGGCGTTTAATGTTTGATATTTTTGTGTGTAGAAGTGTCACATTCTAACTCCTTGTCTGACACATAATTGGCAGTGACTTTTCCTCACTCTGTAGGCTCTCGGTGATTATTTCTTTAGCTTTGCAAAAAAGTTTTAATTTCACGTAATCCTATTTTTCACTTTGTAGATCATCCATTCTTAAAATCAAGTTTTTGGCTTGCCCTAAAACCATTAGATATCTGCCATGGAAAGTTACATGCCATTTGAAAAGGAACATCGTATCTGGAATCGGACTGAACTCAGCCTCTGAAAGTGACTTTGGACAAGCTGCTCACAGATTCCTTGACTCAGCAACCATTTGTATATCCCTCTGCTGAGTGACGTAGGAGACTGGGCTCTAGGATATGATGGTGAGCTAGGTGTTTATTGTCTTTGCCTTCAAGGCAGCTTACCTAGCTGGGGGACAGGAGTAAAACACATTATCATACAACTAAATAGGTAGGAACAGTGGATGCGGCGGCGCCAGCTTTTAATTGCAGCACTCAGGAGGCAGAGGCAGGCGGATCTCTGAGTTCAAGGCCAGCCTGGTCTACAGAGTGAGTTCCAGGACAGCCAGGGCTGATACACAGAGAAATCTTGTCTTGAAAAAAAAAAAAAAAAAGGTGACTCCGTTCCCTGAAGGAAGAGTACATGTGCTGTTAGAGAGAAAGAGACCTGACTTGAACTGGGTGATGGAGCGAAAGGACATCTAAAGAAGTGACTTTCGGGCATCACCTGATAGAGAAGCAGAAGTTGCCAGGGAAGGGCAGTGGGGGTGGGGAGATAGAGGAGACCACAGGCGCACACACACACACACACACACACACACACACACACACACACACACACCTCAGGGCTGCTTAGTCTCTGTCTGCCCTAAACTCCACTCACTAGTAGAGGGCAAGCTCAGGATAGAATGTGAGGCCATAAAGAAGTGAGCGGTACAGATGGGGGAAAGCAATTTCTTATCTTCAGAAAAGAAGATCCAGGGACACCCCACATATATGGACTTGAGTTTTATTAGCACCCACGAGAAAACCCGGGGTACAGCAGTGTGTGCCTACAATCCCAGCCCTGGGGACATGGGAGCAGGAGGGTGCTCTGGGTTGCTTGTCACCCAGTCTAACCAAACCTGGAAGCTCCAGTTTCAGTTAGAGACCCTGTCTCAAAAAATAAGGTGGCGCCTTCAAAAAATAAGAAGACACCTGATGTCTTTAGCCTCGACGTGCAAGCGCGCACACACACACACACACACACACACACACACACACACACACACGAGAGTGCACACACATCCACAAAGCGTATTCAGGTTCAAACTACCACTGAATATACAATTGAACACGGACTCAACTTTCAAGTCATTTGTGTCGAACCAAAATGCAAGTTAGGAAAATGTCTGTGAGCTCTCCCAGTTGTCGTTTTAAAACAGAAGGTCTCTGAGAAAGGGAGCTTAATCCAAGTCGTCACTGTGTTAGAGCCTTGCCTTCCTGCATCCTGCAGGACTGTGTCTGGCGTTGTGACTCCCTCTCACGGCAGCCTCGAGCTGAGGGTGCACCTCAGCCCTGCTGGGGAGAGCTGTCTCACATCCCGAGGTCCAGTTTTGACAGAAGTGAAATGCCTTGAAACCTCGGAATAATAAATCCTTCTGACCAACCAAAAAGTGTTTAATTCCTAAAGGACAAGCCGAGTGGAGCCACTTCTAGCCAGGGGCGATTGGGGACTTAATTCTTCAAGTGTAGCAATCTGGATGATCTGAGAGCTTTGAGTTTGAGGGTAATTGCTCAATTTTCTATCCATGTCAACAGGGAAAATAGGTAAAAGTGGCTCAACACAGCCACGCAACGAGGCTGGAAGAGATGTGAGGTGCAGGCTGTCAGCGGAATTGGAAACACGCTGTCTCTAGAGGGCTCTCTCAGCCGACCCCGGCCCCGGCTCCCCAGCCATCTCCATCTCTCGGCTTGCTGTCTCTTTCGGCTACTGTCTCACTCTTGCTTAACCCCTCCATGACATCCGTCATCCCTTCTGCAAACAGCAGGCACGTTGCGCCTAAACGGCTTCCATGGAGAGAAAGTGAAAGCGGAAAGAATTCTCTAAGAACAGATAAAATGGAATCCTGGTGCCTTACCTCTTCTGGTGCTTAATGAGAACATTTTTTGTTGTGTTTCCTGCCATCCTGAAGCTTCATGCTGCTGGTGGCATTTCCTAGGGGCCTCCTAAATCTGGCTCCTTTGGGTTCATAATTTTAGTTAGGCCATAATCATTACCAGTGTAAGTCCCAAGTCCCAAGTTAGTAGCACTGTGCACGGAAGTCATTCTCACGCCACTTGTGCTGATCCTGCCTCGGCGGCGCCCATGCACAGTAACTGCAGCCAGCGCTCGGAGGTGGTGAGCTAGGACAGGCTGCCCTCCCTTTGGTCTGTGCCTCACTTTGTTTACCAGGCACTGGGTAAGAAATCTGAATCAGAAACCCATCTCGTGGGAAAGAGTGTTGGTAACTAAGCTTATGTCCACGTTGTCCACAGTGCTAACTGCTTCCTTCACCTGTGGAGTTGCTGCCGCGCTTACCTTGGTGATAGTCACCCTCTCACCATGGAGGAGGTCAAAGCTCTGCCGTGTTGAACAACTCACGGGTCACATGGCCAGTAAACAACGAGACATGGGTAAATTAGCAACCAGCTCTCCAGAGGACAAAAACCAATCACAAAGGGCAGGGTTTGCCAGCTTCCGTGGTGCCGGGTTGGCTCGTTTCAAGCTAAGGATAGGACATGACTGGCCACACCATTATATTTCATAGTCCCACTGTAGGCACTTAGTTCTGATAATGGTGAAAGTACAGCAGCCTGTAGGAAGTGCTGAATTCCGAGTACCAAGTCTCCTGGTTTCCAGTGTTACTTGTAATGGTGTATAACCTCATTAACATTTGTTTGAGGGTGTTTGCTTTTCTGATTGCACAGGATCCAGAATCACCCTAGAGACAAACCACAGCGTGGCTGTGAGGAACCTTCTAGATTAGGTGAATTGAGGTAGGAAGACCCGCCCTATGCTGGACTGAATAGAAAGGAGAAAGCTAGCGGAGTACCAGTGTTCATTTCTCTGCTTCCCCGACTGCGGATACAAGGTGACCAGCCGTCTCAGGCTCCTGCCACCTCGGGCTCCTGCCACTGTGGACTGTACCCTCAAACTGTGAGCCAAGATAACCCTTTCCTGAGTTGCTCATTGCCAGGTATTCTGTCACAGCAACAAAGAAAGTAGCTGTAAAGTCAGCTTCCCCTTCCTGTAATAAAACACCAGAGCTAGGAACTTAGGAAGAGAAAAAGTTTGCTTGGGTTCCTGGTTTGGGACATTGCCATCTAAGAGGAGCCCCACAGTTTGGGACCCTGAAGGGGGTTCTGCATAGCTATGGCAAGAAGTGCATGGCTGACTGGCAGAGCGGGGGGGTGGGGGGGGGGAAGGCTCTTTGCATCTGAGCAGTATTCTGGAGTTTCAAGTCACCCTAGATGTATTCATTACTTTTGAGTCACTGTGACCCCAGTATGTGCTGGAAACATTTATTTTGGCTCACAGTTTTAGAGGGTTTCAGTCCATCACAGAGGGGAGACACAGCGGGACCGCTCATTTCACGGTGGTAGAAGCTTGTGTTGGTGTGTCTGCGTCATGGTACCCTATGATGACATGACCTTCAAAGCCCCAGTCCCCGGTGATCTACTTCTGCTAGCTGGTGCTACCTCCTGAAGGTTCCATAGCTTCCCATAGTAACAGTGCCAGCCAGAGAACACGTGTTCATAGCTGGTGAGCCCTTGGGGACACTTCACATTCAAGCCATAACAGACTTGGCACAGTTGCTGTCAGGACTTCTTGGTCTGAAGCACAGTTAACAGCGACCTTCTCTGGGAGTCCATCTTTGTTCCCATCAACAGCTTACTCCCATGTTCTCGTCTGAAGGGGCAGAAGGAGAACAGAAGCATTGCATCTTGTATGCATGCATGTTTTTGATGATGCAGGTTGTGGGACCTTCGTCCGGGAACATGGGAAGCGCCATCAACATTATTGCCGTTCATAGTCTAGCTGGAGGAATGTGTTTCATAGAATACCCAACATTCAGCTGATGAGTGTGAAGGAGAATTCCCATCTCTCTGAAATCATGATAGAAATGAGGGTATATGTTCTTAGCTCCTGGCTTCTTCCTTATAGGTGTGGGAGGTAGAATCTAGATAGGATGAAATCGCTCCTATTTAATTCTCTGAGGCTGTCCAGATGTGGCTGAGAGGTGGTCCAGCCTTCTGGGCCAGATGCAGTCCCTCTTCCATACAGATGTGAAGGGAGTGGGCAGCTGCAGCATGAGAGCCGATGGGCTCCATCGCATAGCCAGTTCCACGTGGAGAACAGCAGCCTCTATACGGAGACCCTTCACACACACTCAAGTGCACGTGACCAGGAGATAGAGGCTCGGTGTCCTAGAATCTTTTGCAAATGATAGGGACTGTGTAAAGAAACAGCCCAATGATCTCTGCCATGAAGACAGGTGTAGCTACTGAATTGCCTCCAGTACTCAGCAAGTTGTCTCGGGTGGCCAGTGACTGCCCACACACTCCTCCTTCGAAGGTTGATCGCTCACATCGAAGCCCAGATACCAGGTGTTGCCTGGGTGAAATGGAAAGGGACAGGTATGTTTGTGTGTCGGAGGGTAGACATGGGATGTCACTTCACCCTTTCTTGGAGAAAGAAGTCTTTTCCTTCAGACACAAATGGCCTCCTGGTGGCCAAAGTCTGGGGAGGAGGTAGTAGGGGACCCCCTAACTCTTACAAGAGGCGAACTTAGTCAAGTGGTGGATCTTCCTTCCTCTCGTTAGTTTCCCTGGCTTTCTAAAACTTGCCTGCCAGTCACCGACCATGGGGACTCATCTATACACATCCACAGGAGGACAGTTTGATTCCTGAGTCCATAAGTGCGGTTGACGGACTAGGTTTACCTAAAAGACCCTTTAAGAGAAAGCTCTTGAAAGATGATTACAGAATTGAGACACCATCATTTAAAAGTGCCTGAGGCGAACTCTTTTGAAAATTGCTGCAGCTGAGGGACAGAGAAAGAACCACACAGCCCTTGATTGTTGCGCTGTTCCCTCAGGACCCGTCCTCCCCTCCCCCTCCGTTTCTCATCTGATAAGAGAGAGCGGCAGTAAGACTCCTCATCTATCTTATGAAAATCCGATTCCGAATGGCTGTGATCAAAACCAGCTGGCTGTCACCAGCAGTGGCCTTTCGTGGAGGGAGCTTCTCAGAGGTGTTCCGTATGTGGGGTGTCACTGGTGGCATCGATCAAAGGAGCGTTTTTTTAATAAATATATATAAGGAGAAACACAAAACCTAAGGATTTGGAATGAAAGCGGTGTGGTTTGTCTTGTTTTTTTCCCGGGAACATGAAGAGGATGAAATAGAATTCGATATGCCCGGTTGCTGACACACTGGGAGTGGTGCCTCCCTCCGCCATGGCGCGCTCACTGCTGCATTGACACCGGGTCACTCACGCTGGGCCTCAGTGAAGAGTTCCTCAGTCTCCATTCCTTCAAGGCACTCATCCCTTCCTTCTGTTTCAAGTTCTTCCTCCTGGTCCTTAGCACAGGCCTGCAGAGAAAGGATGGAGAAAAGCGCCAGGACGTCCCGAGGAGCCTGCTCCTCGTGTTCTTCCGCTGCCAACTACCAGAGGGATGACGGTCCCCAGAGGCCACCCCAACATGTAACACTCAGGTCTCCCCAGCACTGAGTCCCTTAGGCTCCAGGCTCCTGGCGTCTGGGAATGCTCTTGAGCTTACTTGTCTCTCACGAGCTCCTCCCTGGACTCAGTCCCAAGGCTCAGTCCAGGTTGACGGTCCTCTGTGTGGTCATCACCGATCCCTATAGAGCTTTCGGAAGGCTTGGGGGAAGGGGTCGCAGGGGGCGTGCTGAGGAAGAAATGCCACCTGAGAGCTCCTTCGGAAGCGCGGTGACACCCCTCTGTGGGTCATAGTGGCGCCCGGCTCCTACACACCACACAGTGCTGTGACTCACAGGGTGCTCCTACCAAGACCCTTCTCTGCTGCCCATCTGCCAAGAACCCGGCACGGGGAGCTCCATCCCAGGAGCCACGTACTTGCCCGGAGTGACTCTTTTTGACCTTCCTCTTCTCAAGGTCTGGTCTGCCTCCCTGGAAGCATAGATGTTTGGTTTAGGAGGAGCACATGATGGGGCGAAGCAACTGCTCTTCTGTCTTCTACCGCAGGCTTCCTCGGGGAGCTGCCCAGGCGTGGTGGCGCTGTCTCCAGCCACCATGCTGCCTGCACTCGGTCCTGTCTTAGGCTTTTGTAGTGCGGCTTTCTGGCCGCCATCACCATCTCTGCACTCTCCCTTCATCTGCCGATAACAAGGACAGCCTGGACCCTGTGTTCAGGAGTAGAAATCACAAGGGACAAGCCTTCAGACAGCAGGCCTGCCTGGGACCTGGAGAGTTCATCCCCTGATTCAGGGAGTTACAGACCACTCAGGACTCCTCCGAGACCCCTCTCCCTTGTTCCTTCGGGTGTTTGAAGCCTGTTGCCTACTGCTTTCCCCTTCTTTTTTCCCTTTTAAAAAATTCCCCATTTTTTCACTTAGAAAAAAATTATTTATACGATTGAGATCCACTAATTAAAGCCATTTTCTGGTATTTGGTTACTGGAGCGTTTGATGTCTCTCTGACAAGACCATGAAATGCACGGGGTATCCACAGGGACAGAATTTGCTGAACACGGCTCTTTGTAAATGAGGGGACATAGTGTCGCAGCAGCTCATGAATATGAAACGCCCATGATGCCACCTCAGTGGACTTGGGAACACAGATGAATCCTGTCATGTGCTAAATGAGACCAATTTCTTTCACTTAACTTCATCTTCAATCAGACCTTCTTCCGTTTGCCTGCTTAAAATTCCCCGTGCGTGATGCAGAAGGTAACAGCATTCAGTAAAACAAAGTTTTCAGCTACAGAGAAACGGCACAATGATCTCTGCCTGTGGGTCACCACCTCCAAAGAACATGGCCATTGTTTTCTCGCACTTGCAAGTACTGACTTCTGGCACTCACTCCGTTTGTCCAGACTCACTCCGTTTGTCCAGACTGCTCTTACAGGGGCACCCTAACGCAGTGTGCCCAGATTTCTTTCATGCAGATTGACTGTTGAACTTGGCAATGAATGGTGGACATGAGTCCTAACAGCTCATGAATGCCCCACAGTGTCCAGGTCACAGGGTGGAAAGAAGTTTGTGAAGAGATGTGTATTCCAAGCAGTTAGCAGATGCAGGGATGGGGACGGATGCTGTCATAAACACCCAAAGAGACCTGGGAAGGTAAAGATGTCAAGGAGAGAGGGCGTGCTGAGCTATAGAGGAGATGTTATGTTGTTCTGCAAAGCCTCTTTGGACATACACAGAAATCTCCCACCAAGAAAATCATCAGTGGAGGGCTGGGATGAAGCTCAGTGATGGAACATTTGCCCTGAGTGTGCAAGGCTCGGGTTTGATCCCCAGCGCTGCTAAAAAAAAAAAAAAAAAGCAGGCCAAGAAAGAATAACAACTGAATGAAGGGCTCTCAGCCCAAGACACCTTCTGCTGGGCAGGACCCGGAGACCACACGGGGACCTGCTTGGTTTCCTCTAGGCGAAAGCCTGTGACTACTCAAGCTGTCCTCAGGACAGGCAGAGTCCACCTAAAACATTGCTCTCCGCCAGCACCATGGCTACGACCAGTACTCTCAACACCTTGGGGGCTGAAGCAGGAAGATTGCTATGAATCTGAAGCTAGCTTGGGCTAGAGGGAGACCCTGTCTCAGAAGGCCAAAGTTGAAGGTAGGTGATCATAGTCGGTCCAGGTGCAAACAGCTGGATGGGGCAGAAGCTGCCACGTGGTGTGTTGTAGACACCTGGAGCCACCTCACCTGAAGCAACAGTTTAGCTTTTTTTTTTTTTTTTAACCAGACAGTTGTGAGCTGCGGTGTGGGTGCTGGAAATTGAACTCAAGACCTCTGGAAGAGCAGTCAGTGCTCTTAACCACTGAGCCATCTCTCCAGCCCCCAGCAGTTTAGTTTTTCATTGTCAGGCCAGGGAGTAGAACAGGACCCCTCGGGAACAGGCAGTGAGTGTCTGGGTGTGGTGGTACTATCCACGGTGGAAAACGTTTGAGGGTAAAAGTCAGCTTCTCACGTCTTTGAAACCAGTTGTAATTGATGTACTTGTATGATGTACATTAATTAATGAATTATTTTTCTTTTTATGCCGGTACTATTTATCTGTGTATTTATGGTTTTAGGTTCAGACCTAGGGCTTTGTAGTACATGCTTGGCAGGGACTCTTCCAACCAAAGTACATCTGTCGCCCCACACTTACTTCAGTGGTCTTAGCTGATTGGCTGGATCTGGGAGGTGGCATCGGCAGGCTTTGGTACCGTTTTGGTTTGTTTGGTTTTGGTTTGGTTTGGTTTGGTTTTGGTGCTCTTCCTTTGTGAAGCAGATTCTCGGAGCTGCTGTTATGCATTCCCCCCAAGCCTCTGTGAGGAGCTTCCAGAATATGGAGATGGGTGAACAACAGCATGGCCCAGCCTCAAGATGGAGCCAGGTAGACACAATGGCCCAAACAAACAACTCTTGCCCCTTTGTGCCTGACTCATGTATTGCTTCCCAGCAGGCCTTGCAGCTTACACTCGAGGCGAAGCCTTTGCTGGGCTATTTTGAAACCCAGGAAGTATCCAGGGGTTGGTCACTCTTGGTTGGCCTGAAGAACAGGTCCAACTGGGGCAGTGCCAGCCTCGGTGGAGCTCCCACTGTGGTTGGAAGAATGTAGAGGAGATTGGCTCGGCCCTTCCATCTCCTGGACTTTACGTTGGAGGGGCATCTGTCGATTCAGGTCTGCTCAGCCCTCCTTGATTTTGCTGATATTTATTTGGGGACATGTCTTTGACCTCACCTAGTTTACCACAGGGCCAGGCTGGGAGGGGCACAGGGTAAATTCACTCACTCCATTTCCTGCCGACCACTGTAAGGTCTGTCTGAGGTCACGAATGAGTTAGGCAAGGACAAAAATCTGAAGCTTTTAACTCTGCCTGTGGGATTTGGAGTTGATCAGAGAGGAAGGGCTGTGCGGCTCTCTTATTCCCTTGGTATGTCACTTGCTGTATGCAGAGTCTCTCTTTCCGGTTTTGCCATGTTTACTCTACCCTGGTTCCCATGGGCGCACACAGATGACCGGCTGTGCGTGTCCTTCCTCTCCTGGCACTGTGTGCGCGCTCCTGCCCAGCCCATGCCAGTCCCTTTCAGGCCACACACTCCAGCCACCCAAACCGACTTCCAGGGTTGCAGGGTGTATCTCCCCTCCAAGTGCCCTTTACGTTGTCCCTGCCGGGTTTGTTGGTTTTGTTTTTAAACATTTATTGATTGATTGATTATGTAGACAGTGTTCTGCCTGCATGTATGCCTGCACACCAGAAGAGGGCACCAGATCTCATTACAGATGGTTGTGAGCCACTATGTAGTTGCTGGGAATTGAACTCAGGACCTCTGAAGAACAGCCAGTGCTCTTAACCTCTGAGCCATCTCTCCAGCAGCTCCTCCCCCACCCCTGCCCCTGGCCAGTTTTGACCTTGCTTCTTTTCCCGTTCTCAGCTGCTCTATCCCTAACTCCCACAGACTCTCCTTAAATCCTCACTCTACGCCCCATATTCTAAACCAGATCCTCCCTGGACTGGGTCGCATGCATCATGGTGCACTCACGTAGTAGAATACTAGATGGCTGTTTGAAGGGGCATGACACACCTGTACGTCCAGAAGGACAGAACTTAGAGCACTTTAAAAGGACAGATGTGCTGTGGAAAGCTCCGTGTCTCCATAAATCCTTACAGAAGTTAAATGATTACCTCTGAAGAAAGAACTCAGGCTTACAGAAGGCTTACAGAAGGAAGCTAAACTTTCCATGCATTCAAATTCATTGCACCTATAATGTGACTTTGACTTTTGTTTTCTCAGAGAACGAGGTCAGTTTCCTTCCTAGTCTGTGTTCTTATTTGTAGGCAGGATATTTGTTTCTCTTTATTATGCTTGTCTGGCTGGTCTTGATGAAGACAAGGGCCCTTGCCCGCCTTGTGTGCTGCTGCTCCTGGCTTAGCCTAGCAGGACACCTTGTACATGGTGGGTGCTCAGATCAACGAATGGGTGGGTGGGTGGGTAGATAGATGGGTGACGAGACAACGTGAGGACGCTGTTTCCCCCAGTTTGACTGAACAGGCGCCGTGTGGGGCAGACAAGTAGCTTGCCCAGCTTGCTGAGATTGCTAACATAGGCAGGACAAGAAGAGGCAGACGCCTTAGGACCCTGGCCTGGGGCTGTGCAGCAGCTGCTGGTGGCAGAGAGACCATTCGTGTTTCAAGCAAGGAGGTGCGGGCTGAGTCCCAGGGCACTGCCTTAAACAAAGATCTCCCCTCCCCACCCACTTCTCCAAGCTGTTGAAGGTACCCGGCCCCTTCCCCATTTTAGTGACATGGTGGGACCGTGTCTCCAGGTTCTCTGGTACAGGAACACTTTTGCCATTCTGTGGGCTGTAGCAAGGCAGGCACTTGAGTGGGGACTGAGCTTATTTAGTCTGGGAACCCAGGGAAGCCATCCTACTGTTGGGGAATCTCTTGGCCTTCCTCTGTAAGAGAGGTGTCTTTGGAGGTGAGATGCTTACATTAGAAAAGTGAATTTCCTGGTTTGAGAGCTCCTCGGGGGAGTCAGAAGCCTGGTTCTGTCACTTGTTAAGGGCTTCATCTCACACAGGCCACTTAATCCTACTTGGCCTCCATGCTCTCTCCTGAAAACTTGCCGGACTGTCGCCGGGCGGCTTGAATGAGGAAAGGAGCGTAGGGCCACAGCCTCTCCTCATGCTCCATGCCATAATAGTTCCCAGTGAAGTAACAGTCCTGTGGGCCTGGCCCTTCACTTTATAGATGAAGAAACTGAGGCAGAGAGGGTATATGCTACCCGGTTAGTGTGCAGTGGAGCCTGGATTCAGGACTTGTGCTCCTGACTTTGGAGAGGAATTCTGCATACCTACTTGGCTCACCTCACACCACTTTCCTTGGTTTTCAAGAAACTGGGAGAGAAAAGGACAAAGTAGATAGGATTACTGGTTTTTAGAAGCAGTGGTAGATTGGCTGGGGATATAGGTCAGTGGGAGAGCACTTTCCTGACACACAAGCCCTGGGTTATGGCCTCAGTACTGCAAAAATTATGAAATAGTGCTAACTTCTCAACAGAACCAAACTGACTCCTCTCTTTCCCTGTCCTCATCTCCATTAGAATGTGTGTTCTGAAAGTGTCCAATTACAGCCCATGTGTGCCAGTCATGTGCATGTGAGGGTGTGTGTGTGTATGTGAGGGTTTGTATGTGAGGGTGTGTGTGCATGTGAGGATGTACACATGTATGTGAGGGTTTGTATGTGAGGGTGTGTGTGCATGTGAGGATGTACACATGTATGTGAGCTTGTGTATGTGAGGGTATATGTGTATATGTGAGAGTGTGTGTGTATATAAAGATATATGTGCATGTGAGGATGTACACGTTTATGTGAGGGTGTGTATGTGAGGGTGTGTGTGCATGTGAGGATGTGCACATGTATGTGAGGGTGTGCATGTGTATGTGAGGGTGTACACAGGTATGTGAGGGTATGCACAGGTATGTGAGGGTATGTGCATATATGTGAGGGTATGCACATGTATGTGAGGGTATGCGCATGTATGTGAGGGTGTGTACATGTATGTGAGGGTGTGCACAGGTATGTGAGGGTATGCATGTGTATGTGAGGGTGTGCGCATGTATGTGAGGGTGTGCACGTGTATGTGAGGGTGTGTGTGTGCATGTGAGGGTGTGCATGTGTATGTGAGGGTGTGCGCATGTATGTGAGGGTGTGCACGTGCATGTGAGGGTGTGTATGTGCATCCTCCTTTAGCACTCTCCGTGTTTTTGAGACAAGGTCTCTCACTGAACCTGGAGCTCACTGATGGGCTAAGCTAGGTGGCCAGTGAGCTCCAAGAATCTGCCTGTCTCCACCTCCAGCACTTGGGTTACAGGTCACATTGCCACACCCCCCTTTCTCCTGGGTGCTGGGGATCTGAACTCGGGACCTCATGCTTGTACAGCAAGCACCTTATCCGCTGAGCCGTCTCCCCAGCCCTGAAGAAGCAGGTTTCTAAAGTTTAGATTCTCTCTCCCTCTCCCTCTCTCCCTCTCTCCCCCTCTCCTTCTCTCCTTCTTGCTTTGTTCATGGTGTATGTGACGGAGGGGTCAGGTTAGGGGAAGGGAAGAAAGCAAACGCTGATTCCCCAGAACATCCTCTAACACATAAGCTAGCCCTTGTCTCCATCCAAAACTCTACAGTTTTGAAGTTCTTTGAAGTTTGCCCAAAACCTGCTCCATGGCCACCTGTTCCGCTGGGAGCGGGGAATTGGATGGCCGGCCTCTGCTGCGATAGCTCAAGCTGTCGCTGTACCGGAATGTTCCAGCTTGTCTTGGCCTGGCTGTCATCGCTGGCTCTGTCTCACTCGGGTGGTTCACCGGGTTCTACTGGGCACCAGGCTTCCAATTAGAGAGAAGTCCCACTGTGTGGCCAGCCTCACCAGTGCCGCTCCAAGCGGCCTTTTGCCAAGGCCTGTGCTGACCTCTGATCCGTCACAGATGGGCAGGCCCCACACTCCCTTGTGCGCATTTGGAGGAGGGAAGTGGGGCCCCACAGGAAAGCCCTCGGGGAGCGACAGTGAACACTGAGCCAGAAGCGCAATTCCTCAGGGTTGGAGGATGCTGGGCTGAGTTGACAGGGTCCAAATGCTAAAGTTGTGGAGGGAAAGGGGACTTGGGGAAGACCCCGTCCTGAGCCCCGACTCAGCATGGGCCATTTTCTCAGCAACTCCTGAATATTCATCTCAGGCTGGACTCCACAGCCAAGGAGAGCCAACAGCGAGCAGCTGACTGGCTCGCTCTAAAACTGTCATTCTACGGATGGCACAGGGCACAGCCAGCTTCTCTGTCCCTCTGCCGGACTGGGCAGCCTCAGAGCCAGGGAGCCCCACCCCCAAGTAGAAAG
>NC_050456.1:55008817-55143817 GCF_903995425.1 Onychomys torridus
CAAGTCCCCCAAACTCACAGTCTAAATCCAGTACGTACTTCCTGAATGCTGTCCACCAGTCAGTATGGTTCTCTAGTGGCAGTTTCCAAGACTATGGTTCCCTAATCTAAAAGTCGCCAAGTTAGGCAGAATGCCCGCCGAGAATTTGAGGGTCAGTGACTTCAGCTGGGTGGGTGTGTCTGGTTATGAAAGTTGAAAGACACAAGTATGCAAGATGTCAATCCCACAGAAATGATAAAAAAACCTTCTACTGAAATGAGCAATTCCGGCTACAGGGGAAAGGTTACAATTAATGAAACTTCTGAGTTTAAGAAAAATGCATCAAAATTAATGGAACTCAGTGAACAGAGCCTGATTTATAATAATCCTAATGTGTCTCATTTTTGGCCCACCCCTCTCTTCCTCCTCTCCTTCTGCCCTCTCCTCCCCTTACTCAATGTAGTAGCACCAGGACAGCTGAGACTCTTACATATAGCCACAGATCGACCTGCCCTGTGCAAATTAAGGTGTGCCTTTTTTTTTTTTTTGAGACAAGTCTTATGGCCTTGAACTTTCTCGGTTGCTGAGGCTGGCCCTGCATTTCTGATTTGTCTGCTCCCATTTTCCTAGTGCTGGCATTTTAGGCACGCACCAACATGTCCAACCTTCCTTAAAGTGCTAGTCTTTCTGTTTGCTTTTTGTTAAGGTGAACTCTTGGTAAAGGCTGGTCTGGTACTCCATATGTAGCCAAGGCTGGCTCGGATCTCCTCCTCCACTTCTCAAGTGTTTGGATTGCCGGCAAGTTTAGGTGTCTTCCCTGGGTACCTGAGGAGCCATCTGCCTCACCTCATGTCTCTGGTTTCCAGTTAGGTCGCTGATTGTGGAAATGTGTGAGTCAGTATTTCAGACTTTTTCCCCCTTAGTGGATTCCCAGTTAGGCCTGTCTATCCTCTTCTTTGTCAACCCCCCCTTTTAATATTTGGCAATTCCTTTGCATTTTATCCTCAATTTTGGATGAGGCTGGTGTTTGTCACATAACACCAGGTCAGCTCGCTGTTGGATTTCTCCAGAAGCTGTCCTTGGAAATAAATAGCAGCACCCACTAAGAAGATGGCTTGGGACCAGCACTGTAACTGAGGTTCAAATTCGGACTGTCCAGCTGTGAGCTGAGTGCCAAGACTGTGCCTGTGGCTCATGTGGAAACTGGGTGCCATCTAGGGACAGTTGAGCGTGTTCAGCACCGGTTTGTGGGGTGTTTGTGCCACATGACTGACGGATACAGGGTGAAATACACACAGTTTCAAGACCAGTTGTGATATCTGACAAAATGTCATGTTGCCTCAGTAGGACATGAGAGATGGGTAGAAACAAGGTCTGAGGTTTTAAATTTCTTTGATTGCATGTGTGCGCGCGTGTGTGTGTGTGTGTGTGTGTGTGTGTGTGTGCGTGTGCGTGTGTGTTGTGGATATCACTCTGTGTAAATAAAGTTCTGATTGGCCAGTGGCCAGGCAGGAAGTATAGGCGGGACAAAAGAGAAGAGAATTCTGGGAAGTAAAAGGCTACAGAGACATTGCCAGCCGCCGCCATGAGAAGCAACATGTAAAGACACTGGTAAGCCACAAGCCATGTGGCAAAGTATAGACTAACAGAAATGGGTTAATTTAAGATAAAAGAAGTAGGTAACAGCCTGCCACGGCCATACAGTTTATAAGCAATATAAGTTTTTGTGTGCTTTCTTGGTTGGGTCTGAGTGACTATGGGACTGGCGGGTAAGAGAGATTTGTCCTGACTGGGCCAGGCAGGAAAACTCTAACTACATGTGTGCGTGTGCGTGTGTGTGTGCGTGCGTGCGCGTGCGTGTGTGTGTGCGCGTGCGTGCGTGCGTGCGTGCGTGCGTGCGTGCGTGCGTGTGTGTGTGTGTGTGTGTGTAGCTCTCTTCTCCCACCGTGTGAGTCCCAGGCATAGAACTCAGGCCATCAGGCATGGAAGCAGGCACTTTTGCCTACTGACCCATCTTGTTGGCTCTTTCAAGTCCATCGTTCATTTATTTTTACTTTCATATATTCGAGTGTTTTGCCCACATGTGTGTCTGTGTACCAAATGTGTGCCTGGTGTCCCCAGAGGTCAAAGAGGGCATTGGATGCCTGTGGAACTAGAGTTACAGATCATGTGACTCAACCAGGTGGGTGTTGAGAATCAAGCCCTGGTCCTCTGGGAGAGTAGCCGGTGCTCTTAATTTCTGAGCCGTCTTTCTACCCCTGGTCATTTTGTCGTTGTTAGTATTTATTTATCAGTCTTGTTTTTGAGTCAAAGTCTTGCTATATAGTACAAGCTGTTCTGAACTCACAGTCATCCCCCTGCCTCAGCCTCCCATGACATGGGATTGTAGGCTTGTGCCACCACACCCAGTTTATTCGGACCCTTGACAGTTTCCCTGACCCTCTGTTGGAGTGTGGGGAACCCAGAGCTGGCAGAGAGGATTAAAAGGAGAGACACTAGTACTGATGACCCCGGCATGAGGGACTTCACTGAGGAAGTTCTAGGTCAGGGCTGAAGCTGGTGGTGGCCATCTGTGGGCCAGACTGAGACTTCCCAGCTGTCCTGAGGCAGCCAGCCTCTCTTCATCCAGTGGGGTCTTCCAACTTCATCACAGCCTCTCCCTTCCCCATTCTCATGTATGCAGCCTGAAAACTGATGGATAAAAAGCCCCGATTGAAAGGCACTAATTACCTATCATTATTTTCCATGCCGTAATTTGCGTGCAGTGAGATTTCCATCAGTTGTCTGGGATCAGCCTGGTTTTGACTAATCTTTCCAGCGACATGGTGCTTAATTACAGATTTCTGCCTGAGCTCTGGAGCATGCAGGAGGAGGAAGGCTGTCGCTGAGGCTGTTAACACTGTTGAGCACTCATTTGTCCTGGGTTCCAGCGAAGACATTCCCAAGAGAGACAAATACAAATAAAACCCAGACATCACAGAGGAAAGTGCTGAATAGCAATGTGACCTGGGATGGTGGCAGGTGGGTGGCTTTCTCTATCAGCTTGGTCTCCCAGGTGAGTCCCCCCAGCTCAGGGTCTAAACCCAGTCCGTACTTCCTGAATGCCATGCACCGACCAGTCTGGTTCTCTAGTGGCAGTTTCCCAGATTATGGTTCCCTAATCTAAAAGTCGCCAAGTTAGGCAGAAGGCCCCCCCCCCCCGAGAATTTGAGGGTCGGTGACTTCAGCTGGGCGGGCGTGTCGGGTAGCGAAAGTTGAAAGATACAAGTATGCAAGATGTCAATCCCACAGGAATGATAAAAAACGTCTTCTATTGAAATGAGCCATTCAGGCTAGGGGGGAAAGGTTTGAATTAATGAAACTTCTGAGTTTAAGAAAAATGCATCTAAAATTAATGGACCTCAGTGAACAGAGCCTGATATATCATAATCCTAACATGTCTCATCATTGGCCCACCCCTCTCTTCCTCCTCTCCTTCTGCCCCCTCCTCCCCTTACTCAATGTAGTAAGCACCAGGACAGCGGAGACTCTGACATCTAGCCACAGATCGACCTGCCCTGTGCAAATTAAGGTGTGCCTTTTTTTTTTTTTTTGAGACAAGTCTTATGGCCTTGAACTTTCTCGGTTGCTGAGGCTGGCCCTGCATTTCTGATTTGTCTGCTCCCATTTTCCTAGTGCTGGCATTTTAGGCACGCACCAACATGTCCAACCTTCCTTAAGTGCTAGTCTTTCTGTTGCTTTGTTTGTTAAGGTGAACTCTCGTGGTAAAGGCTGGTCTGGTACTCCATATGCAGCCAAGGCTGGTTCGGATCTCCTCCTCCACTTCTCAAGTGTTTGGATTGCCGGCAAGTTTAGGTGTATTCCCTGGGTACCTGAGGAGCCATCTGCCTCACCTCATGATCTCTGGTTTCCGGTTAGGTCGCTGATTGTGGAAATGTGTGAGTCAGTATTTCAGACTTTTTCCCTCCTCAGTGGATTCCCAGTTCAGGCCTGTCTATCCTCTTCCTTTGTCAACCCCCCCCCTTTCTAATATTTGGCAAATTCCTTGCATTTTATCCTCAATTTTGGATGAGGCTGGTGTTTTTCACTTAACCCCAGGTCAGCTCGCTGTTGGATTTCTCCAGAAGCTGTCCTTGGAAATGATCACAATAGCAGTACCCACTAAGAAGATAGCTTGGGACCAGCACTGTTTGGAGCTGGTCCCCCTCCTCAGTACCATCCACACCTGGACAGCCTTGTGGTTGAGCCCATTCCGCTTATGAGCACTAGAGAAGGCACTACCTGGCTACTCAGAACCAACCATACCATGAGGCAGGACTGGCATATTTGCACAGATGTTTGGCCCTGATCTCAGGTGCATGGCTTGAGCAGAAAGCCAGACGGCTCTAGCTAGGACACCAGTTTTTGACCCAGTGGTGAAAAGACCCCATCCCACAGTAGAAAGTAAGTGGGCCAGTTCTATACCTGCCTGCCCACCTGCTAGCCGGTCACCTCGATGGGGACACCTGGGATTCCTGCTGAATTTATGAGACATCAGGATCCTTTTCCCCAGAGTTTGGGGGCAGAACTGGGTTTCATTCAGAACTTTTGAGGTTCTCTCAGTCTTTGTATTTGAAGAGTCTTCGGCTCCGTGCAGTGATGTCCAGCTGGGGCTGTCTGGAAGCAAGACGGAGGCTACGCTTGGTCAGAGGGTGGTGACATTGAGGCCACGGTGGCTTGTTGAGCTCCAGTTACCAGACAGATCAAAGAGAAACGATGCCTCAAGGGGCTTTGACCACCAGTGATTGCTCTTGCAAAGGCCCTGAGATGGGATGTCTGTTCCCTTCCCACAAAGAGTCAATAGTCATCGATCCAGCCAGCCCCAGATGATGGCTGGCCTGCGCCCCCTCCCAGAGCACGTGCTGGTTACCTCCCTCTCTCATCCTGAGTCTGCATCCTTCCTGGACTCCACTTGGTAACCTATCTGTGGTCACCTCTAAAATAGTTTCGTTTTTAATTTTTCTTGATTTTATTTTATTTTTTGAGAAAGGTTTTCACTGGGTAGCCTTTGCTGGCCTGGTACTGGCCTATAGTCCAGGCTGGCCTTTAACTCTCAGAGATCTACCTGCCTCTGTCTCTCAAGTGCTAGGATGAGAGCTGTGTACCATTTTTTTATGGCAGAGTTGCATGTAGCCCTGGCTGGCCTCCAACTCAACCATTGCGTCATGTACCTGAGGCTAGCCTTGAATTTTGGCTCTTCCTGTCTCTACCTTCTGAGCGCTGGAGTTATTGGCATACACAATCAGGAATGAGTTTATGCAGTAGCGGGGATCAAACCCAGGGCCTTGTACAAGCTGGACGATCACTCTACCAACTGACCTATATCCCTTGCTTCTGCCCTCCATGCTTGTTTTTGAAGGGTTGGGGAGCATGTAGAGGTTACAGGACAGCTTTCTGAAGTTCACCTGGGTTCCAGGATTGAATACACATCAGGCTTTTGCGTGCTGGGACATCATCCAGGCCCTGCCTTCCCATCCTGACTTTGTTCCTAAGGATTTTTAAATGTCTCAATCTTGGGTGCCGAACTCAGGGCCTGTACATGTTCCAACCAAAGAAGACCATAAACAGGGGTGTCCCCTAAGGTAGTAGTGTGCCACATTGCCCCTGGGGCCTTGATATTTTTATGAGGGTTGTCTGACCCAGAGACTGGGTTATGCTTGTCTTCTTGTGAGCCAGGCAGTAGCTGGTGTGAAGTAGGGACCCGGACATGCAGACTGTCCATGGAAGGCATCCTGGTAGGGCTGGAGTAGCCAGAGATGAGAAAGCTAAATTAGATGTGGTAATGGGTAAACACTTTATAATCCTATAATCCCAGCACTTGGGAGACGAAGACGGGAGAATGGTGTGCTAGAGTCCAGCCTGGAGAGATGGCTCAGAGGTTAAGAGCACTAACTGCTCTTCCTTTGGATTTTGATTCAGTCCCCAGAACCCACATCAGCTTGCTCACTACTGCTTGTAGCTCCAGCTCCAGGGGATCCCATCCCCCAGCCTTCCAAGGGCACCTGTGCTTATGTGTGCGCGCACACACACACACACACACACACACACACACATACACCAATAATAAAATAGCCTTTAATCCCAGCACTCAGAAGGAGAGACAAGAGGATATCTGTGAATTTGAGGCCAGCATGGTCTATATAATCAGTTCCAAGACAGACATGACTACATAGATCCTGTCTCAAAAACAAAACAAAACAAAACAACAACAACAACAAAAAACCACTGAAGGAATAAAGAAATAGAGAGAAGAACAAGAGGGAGGAAGGGAGAGAACAGGAGAGAGAAAGAAATAATGTCATTAAACCAAATGCCCCTCGGTTGGGATTCAGATACTAAATCACTAGCTGCTTCCTAGCCCAACTCTGACTGAGACCAGGATCTAGTTTCTTAACCCTGGGGAGATCACAGACACCAAAGGATGCCTTCGGGCCTTCTGAATCAAGACACAGGACTGGAGAGGAAGCTAGCAGTTGGGAGCACAGCCAGACACTTGCAGTGTCTTTCAGGGTAGGCTGAGCTTCAAGACAGGGAGGGCAGTGGAAAACTGGGGCACACACTCTCCTCATAGAAGCTCCAGCCTCCCTCTGTCTCCTCCTGTGTAAATGCTTCTTGTACCTCCCGAGAGAGAGAGGGTAAGCAGGAGGCCTGCAGAACATACTTAACAGCAGTGGCTGTTGGCACTGCTCTGTCAGGTGTATCTTGGGAAGTCTTTGGTGCTCTCAGAGTCTGTGGAAGGCTGAGCAGAATTAGGGAATTTGGGAGTTCTGGTCCTCCCCCAGGGCTTCACATGGGGCCCAATAGCTAGCAAGAATCATAAGTTCAAGGAGTCAGCTGTTTTCCCGGACCCTGTGTGGAAGGGCAGGAGTCCCGCGATGCTCTTGGCCATGTGATCAGTCCGACCCCCACTCCAGACGGCAGGCGCCGTGCTATTTCCTCAGGATACCTTGCTGGTGTTTAGAGGCGTGTTGGGTAGCAGTGCCCAGGAAGATGACAGGGTAGCAGCCAGAGATGTAGGAAAGGCCTGGAGGGGACCCCTTAATCGGGGACCTCTGCTTACAAAGGGAGAGCTGCGGGGGAAGGGGCTGTACGAGAGGATCTCCATGTTGAAGAAGCATTCCATTTGGAACATAAGGGAACCTGGGGTCCCAGTCTTTACACACCACATTCCAGGAGGCTGGAAGACAAGAGCCTTGAGCAGCAGCTCTCAACCTGTGGGTCACCACCATGGAAAAACCTGGATTTCTGCTGGTGTTAGGATCTGAGACACCACTCAGTAAAGATTACAGTAGTGAAGTAGCAATGAAAATAGTGTTATACTTGGGGGTCACCACAGCACGAGGAGCTGTACTAAAGGGTCACATCACGGCATCAGGAAGGTTGAGGACCACTGCATGGGTCTTTCATCCAGTACCTGCGGCTCCCTCTCTCTTGACAGGTTTATGTGCAGATGAGTCACAACCCCAGGAAATGTCCTGAAATTGATTGCACTTCCGGGGGACCAAAAGCCCCCTCAGCAGTCACATTAACAACTCCGGTGGCCTTGGTGTGCCAGCCAGGCCAGGGATTGTTATGTGGGTGTAATGACAAAGGCCCCCTTCTGGAAAGAGTTGACAAACAAGTTACCTTCAAATGACACTGGGGCTGTGAGCCCTCCATCTCTGGGACCTTCATTCCAGTCCAGGGGTCGTTCTGTTCCTTCTGTCGGTCCCCCCCCCCCCCAAGATTTTCCCCTTTGCCTTTTCACTGTTCTGGGTGCACAGGCTGTTCTGTACTCTCTCCCTGCACAGAGGTGGGTCTGAGACTGAGGTCAATTTTGGGAATCGTGTCTCTGTAGACAGTTTTGTTTCTTTGTTTCTTTGTTTGTTTGAGGCAAGGTCTCTACGTAGTCATAGCTGTCCTGGAACTCTTTATATAGACCAGGCTGGCCTTAAACTCCAAGATCTTCCTGCCTCTGCCTCCAGAGTGATGAGATTAAAGGCATGTGCCACCATGCCTGGCACCTCTAGGCAGTTTTTGAGGCAATCTACCCATGCCGCCAGCCTGAGACCAGATCCTAACTGAACCTGATGAACACCTAGGCTCCCCTGAACACTCCATCAGTCCAGTCCCTTTCATGTGAGCTTGGCTGGAGAGTCAGGGTTCCCAAAAACCAGAAATATACTATTATACCACAGTTGTTGGGGATCCCAAACTGTCTGCCATATTGGTGAGACTCCAAAGCATTCTTGGAGGTTCCAGTCTTAAAAAAAAAATCAGACAAAAGGAACATAGGTGGTAATCGGAGTGCTTGCCTAGCTGACATGAGGCTCTCTAAAAGAGAAAAAAACTGTGGTAAAGGCTTAGTGGTGCAGGCCTTTAATCCCCAGCAGAGGGCAGCAACAAGCTGATTTCTGTGAGTTAGAGCCCAGCCTGGTCTATAGAGTGAGTTCCAGGACAGCCAGGACTACACAGAGAGACCATGTAAAGTTATGTGGTGGTGTAGGCCTGTAAGCCCAGTCCTTCCTTAGCTGAGGCAGTAGGGTACAGAGCTTGAGGTGAGACTGAACTACCTAATGAATTCTGGGCCAGCCAGGGCTTCTCTCACTGATTCCATCTCAAAAAGAGAGGAAGTGGGAGGCAAACAGAGAGAGCTGTGTAGAATTGGGTTTGCCTGGTTCCCTCATGCATTCTAATGGAGACTGCCTTGGTGGACTGGGGGGGGGCTGGGTGCAAGCTGGATAATTCAGGGCCAAAGAAGTGAAAAAAGAAACAGTTGGGGAGTGCACGCCTTACGCTGGTGAGTCTTTGAGTTTGAGGCCAGCCTGGCCTATAGAGTGAGTTCTAGGATGGCCAGAGCTACATGGAGAAACGCTGTCTCAAAAAAAATGAGCCCCCCTTCTCCCCCCCTGAAAAAAGTTAAAATAGAGAGTCAAGAAATCACATTTCAGATAGGGTCTCCAATACCAAGCCTGGACCTCAGGTAAAAAAAATCAACAATCATATATCTGGTTGGTGCCTATGGTCAAACTGTCCCTCTTTGCTCCAGTTAGAAGATTTGGCAGTCTTGGCAAGGGTGAGGAACTGAGGGTCCCATGCTTGAACTTCACAACTCATTAGGCTTGGAGGGAGTAAATGGGGCTAAAAGCCTCTTTTACTGTGAGTGCCCGAGGTGTGGCTCCATGCTTGGGACAGATACATTGTCAGCCTCCACTTATTGTCAAGGTAGAAAGGTTGGCCAGATTATTTTAGGAAGGATTGTTTGCATCTTGTCACCTTTAAGCCCGCTTTTTGGAAAGCACAGGGTGTCTGATTTGAAGTTTACTAATGCGAAAGTTTCTTAGCACTCTGAAGTCGCAGAAAGCTGTTCTGGGTGGCTGCTACTGGTCTGGCCACCATTATATCTCACCAATGCCTTAGCTGCAGCCCCACCCATGTGTCCCGCCCACGAGGCCGGCGCCCCGCCTACCTTCTCACCTGGCTTAGGACTCACTCCCGCGCTTTGTGTCCACAGGCTGCTGAACCGAATGTCCTCCGAAGATCGGCACCTGGGCTCCAGCTGCGGCTCCTTCATTAAGACGGAGCCATCCAGCCCATCCTCGGGCATTGATGCCCTCAGCCACCACAGCCCCAGCGGCTCCTCGGACGCCAGCGGTGGCTTTGGCATGGCCCTAGGCACCCACGCCAACGGTCTGGACTCGCCGCCTATGTTCGCAGGTGCGGGGCTGGGAGGCACCCCGTGCCGCAAGAGCTACGAGGACTGTGCTAGTGGTATCGTAGACGACATCAAGTGCGAGTACGTGCTCAACGCCATCCCCAAGCGGCTGTGCCTCGTGTGCGGGGACATTGCGTCTGGCTACCACTATGGCGTGGCCTCCTGCGAAGCCTGCAAGGCATTCTTCAAGAGAACCATCCAAGGTGCGTGGTGGGCACTGCGAGGCCTGGATTCAGGCTGTGGGTGGGGACTCTGTCCTGAAGGTCCAGCATGGTTTGTTTTCTTAAATTCAAATCTGGGTTCCCTGGGAGCAGAGACTCTCTGGAGGACTCCTGTATTGTGTCTCAGTGTTTCTCACTCAGGGATTCTAGACAGGGTTCTAACTGTAAGACCATAGATACACCATGGTCCTCCTTGCTGCACCCCTGAAACACCGTAGAAAAATCCACGCCAAAACCCAGCCCTGAACAGCTGTCACCATGCGTACTGTCAAATGCTCTACTCTTCCCTCCAAAAGTTTATGTTTTATGTGGAAAAAGATAGTGCTAGTATCATTCGCCCCACGGTTCCAGACTAGAACTCTAAAGGGTCTCTTTGTTTTTTTTTTAATCTTAATTGTAGATAGGTAGGCCTGTCCTCAGTGGATTGGAACTGGCAGCTATCCTGTTTACCTTAGGCTATTTTTCAGTGCATTTGCATATCACTTGGGTCACCTGCTGGTAGCCCTGGGGTAGACACCTCTTTCATCTTGATTAAGGTGTTCAGGAATCCTGTTACTTCCGGCTGTGTAGGTAAGTGGAGGATAATGGTGGTTCTGCCCTCACTTAGGCAGTTTCCTGCATGGCCCAGAGGAACTGGAAGAGATTCTAATTGTGTCAGGTTTAGTGTAGAACACTTAACTTGCTTTCAGTCAGTCAGACTGACTGAGTGCCTACTAATCACCATCTATACGTATACAGGTAACTGAAAAGTACTGATTCCTATCTGGACAGAGCTCCAGTCAGCTGAAGGAAACCTGGGGGGTGTTGCCTGTATCTTCCAGTCTGGCTCCCCCCTCACTGTTCTCTGCCTTTTGGCCTCTAAGGTGTTCTGTTCCAGTGTTCTCCCTCGACCAATTCAGAAGAAGATGGTCAAGCTTCCCTAGGGATAATACTGTTGATTCAACAGAATTTTATTTGTGAATCTCCTCAGATAACAATCTAGTAGACCAATTGAGAGCATTAAAGGTTAGATATGTTTACAGTTCTACTTAATCCATTGAGAGTCCAGACTAACCCACCAAGCTCCTGGCTCAGACACTTGAACCATAGATTTCCTTACCTGTGAGGTCAAACTCAGCTTCCTCAAGGACTTTATGAAGTGGATTTACTCTTTAGGGTTTGACTGCCATCCAAAGGGTCAATTCAGTGTGTAAACAAGGCTGGCCTTGACTTCAGGTCCTCCTGCTTCTTCCAGATGTCCACCTGCTGGGAATGGAGTCATGCTGTATCCCTACCACACCTAGTGTGTGTCATGTGTCGTGTGTGTGTGTGTGTGTGTGTGTGTGTGTGTGTGCGCGCGCGCGCGCTCTCTCGCTCTTTTCTTTTTTCCCTAGGAAATTGAACCTAGGAACTGATTGTGTGGGTGTGTTGCTCACCAAGGCACACATGGTAGATGTCAGAGGATAGCTTGCTGGAGTAGGTTCCTTCCCACCATGTGGGTCCTTGGGATAGACCCTAGCTTAGATTTCCTTGCTACTCTTACTTGAACTGTGTCCCTTACTATATACACTTTCACTGTGACAACAAGTCTAATCTGTTGGATCACATGGGAAAAGCCTTTAAATCAGCATAGATTTCAGAAAGGTAGTATAATTATTTTGATCTAATAAGATTTAGATGATTAAACTATTTTAGGATCTCTGAGATTGCTTAGTGTAAAGAGTCAGCTACCTAGCCTAATGATCTCTCAGTCCATGTGAACTACATGGTGGATAACTCCTGACCTCCATCCATGTGGGCACTGTGGCACTCATGCCCACACTCATGCACACAAAATGGATACAATGTAATTAGCCTATAGCAGTCATGAATGATATTTATTTGGTACTTTGTGATGGGGGCCCAAAGTGTTAAGGCCCTTATCACCACCTCTACCAGCCCTCCCCGGCTGCAAATGTATTGAACATCTTGTAGATCATGCTCTGAGACAGATGAATGCCTCCATGCCTGGCTGCTTTTTATTCCCCACTTTGGTGCCAGGGGTGGAACCCAGGACCTGTTGCATATGGGCATCTGCAGCTTTATCCAAACCCTGCCCTTGGATGGAAGGAACCTGGGCTTTATATGAATTAGGTTGTGTAACAGCCAGTTCTGTCTCATGCTTCAGCAGTGGCAGAGCTCAATGAAATCTTACAGAGAAGCAGATGTTTGCCACCGAGGAGATGTGTAAATCAATGTATGTTACTGAAACCCTAGGTTTTTCTTCCTAAATTGGGACGTGGCCTTCCAGGCTCATTGTTTTAGACACAGTTTTTGAAAATGGAATTTTAGAAGACTGCATTTTTCCCCCTTTTAATGGTGTCTTTAAATGGAACAGGAATGTTCTAGATGAGATTTTCTCGAAGCCAAGGCTGGTATGTACAAACCCAGAGCCTCTGCCACCCCCTCACCAGGTGGCTAGGAGTGTTCTTAGGGAAGCTCTGTAAACAGTATTAATTATGTGCTACCATGAAAAGGATACAGATCTCTTCCTAGAAGTTGGCTGGATGCTGTGGTCCTTACCTCCAGGAGAGTTCTGAGCTCATTACCTGGTGGGAGAGTCTTCTCTTCAGAACAGTGGAAGGCTAGCTTAAGGTCGGAAGTTGACCAAATGCTCTCCTTAGTAACTCTTGGGTTTCAGTATCACAAAGATTGCAATCATTGTCTAGCCCTAGCAGGCTAACTGTTCCCATTTCTACCCTTTAAGTACTGGAATAACAGGGATTCTCTACCATGGTTTTAGTTGTTTCTAAATGCAGTTAAACAGCAAAAGAAGGAAGTAATGATTTGTTAAGTTCCTGCCCTGTGTGAGGTGCAGAGTGGAGACAGGAGAGGTGGAGATATAGATCATAGTCTTCAAAAAAGCTGAACTCAGTGCTGAATGCCCAGGGGTTCTATAGTCTCCAGGCTTGGCAGTAGGCTCCAGACCAGAGCATATTTCTCCTAACCAGAGAGATTGGGCCATTTTCCTTTGTGTGTATGGTCAGGGAGGGTGTATTCGGTATGAGTCAATATTTGTTTAACTTTTGAGACCTAGTTAGCCCAGAATATGCTATGTCGTCCAGGATGGCCTATATAGAACATTCACAGATCACTGGCCTCTGTCTCCTGTGTGCAGGGATTAAACCACTGGGCTAAATTGGAACCTAGTCTACTGAGCCTCAGCCTCAGGCCATCTTTTAAAGGTCTGGTTTTGTGGGCTGGGTGGAGTGGTGCAAGCCTTTGGTTTAAGTACTGGTGAGGCAGTGGGAGGCCAGCTTGGTCTGCATAACAAGTTCTAGGTCAGCCTGGGCTACACAGAAAAGGTTTAGTCTGTGGATTTATTCCCAAGCAAACTTCTTTAGGCTCTGAGCTCCATATCTGTTCCAATGCTTTCATCCCTTCCTGTCAGAAATTTCTGTCTGCTCAATCACATGTGGAAGGAAGTTTGCAGAAACTAGGATGTTGTGACAGTCATCTGCAGACAACCCCTGGAGGTCCATTCTCTGAGCTTAGCTGAGCAGGTATGGAGAAGAGAGGGTTGTGGGGAGGTGGGCGAATCAGCCTACCTTCAGATTTTGTAAATCAAGTAGGGCTGGGACCCAGACAAATCTAGCCTTTACTTGTTGTCTCTGGCCAATCCTAACATGTGATTGAGCCAGGGCAGGTGGATGTTGGGCCACACAATCCGAGACTTCCTACCCACCCCTTAGAGAGCAATGCACCATCATCAGTCTCCCACTTTCTGCAGTGGTGTAAGTGGGATGTCTGCACCACCTCTGACAGACTTCATTGTTAGTGGAGATTGCCGCAGAGGTGGGGGCTGTATCCGAATTGCCCAGAATAGATGAGCTCCAAGATATACAGAGTCACCTTACTGATGGACATGGTGGCTCCTGGCAATGGGAAGAAGGCAGTCTGATTGAATTTATTAGCATATCTAAAGGGCAGCTGTGGACTATCCAGGAGGATAAGCCTGCCCTGGGAGCAGAGAGGCAAAGGTGCCTACTTGCCCAGGAGCAGGGACTCTGAATCAAGGGACATGGTGATGTGATTAAACATTCAGCCGATCTGATTAATATCTTTCTGATCATGACCTAGTTCTCTCAGTCAAGTTGTGAACTGAAAAATATTGTTTTTGAAAAGCTTTTCTGTGGACATTTTGTGAGGTGTGATTGAGTTTTCCCTCAGAAGCTTTTTTTTTTTTTTTTTAGTTGTTCAAGACAGGGTTTCTCTGTGTAGTTTTGGTGCCTTTCCTGGAACTCGCTTTGAAGACCAGCTGGTCTCGAACTCACAGAGGCTTTGCCTCCCGAGTGCTGGGATTAAAGGCCTGCGCCGCCGCCACCACCACCCGGCCTTCCCTCAGAATCCTAATCTTGGGCCTTTGCCCGCCTTCTAGCCCAATTTTGAGCGGTTTTACAATGTTTCAGGTCCCTTCCTGCCCTACTGGTCCAGACTGGTTTGAGTGTGTGGACCACTCTCCCTAATAGGGTTTTTTTTTTTTTTTTTTAAGCCTTGGCGTGCCTACACTGTTAAGATAATTCTTTCATGTGTTAATTTCCCGGTGTTAGGTTTATCTAGGTTGTATGCTGCTTTTGACTTCCAGCAGTTCTAACTGTAAACTCATAGTCCTGAGGCTAACACAAACTGGGTTAAATTTCATGGCTCCCTTGTTGCCGATTCGTCCAGGTGACCAGCATCGATTGCATCCATTTCTAGTTAAATCTTAATGACTGGATGGTGGTGGAGCACTCACTCAGGAGGCAGAGCCAGGTGGATCTCTTGAGTTCAAGGCCAGCTTGGTTTCTAAGGCGATGGAGGACTGTGAGACTGTGTGTGTCTCAAAATTTGAAAAAAAAAAAAAAAGGGAGGGGAGGGGGGAACTGACCTAACACCATGTCTAATATGAGACCGTACTTGAATATTAAGCAACCCTCCCCCCCTTTAAACTAAAGGACTGAAGGTCCCTGCCATACGTTTGAGCTTGTGACTTGGTCATTAAGTTCTTTTCTGTACATTTGTGTTGAGTGCCAATCATCACACCGGGAACTGGGGACCCACCCGTGGCCCCTATTCCAGCATCTTGCACATGACAGAGAAGAAGTCAAGGAACAAATTGAAATTGTGAAACATAGAGTGGCAGACAGGAACTCTAATGTAGAGACAGAGCTTGAGGGAGCTCAGGGGAGGCTCTCAAGCGTAACCTGAGGCCCAGGTAAGAACTCTGGGACCAGCATTCCCACGCAGAGGAACACCAAGTGTTTTAGGACAAAACCATGGCAGTTGTGAGCCCTTTGTGGGTGCTAGGAACTGAACTTGGGTCCTCTGCAAGAACAGTATGTGCTCTTACCCACGGAGCCCATCTCTCCAGCTGTCCATGCCGCCACCACTACTCCCCCACCATTTTTTTTGCTTTGCTTTTTGAGAAAAGGTCTCATCATGTAGCTTTTGGTTGGCCTGGAACTTGCTGTGTAGACAGGCTGACCTCCAACTCGGAGATCTTTCCTGTTTCTGCCTTCCAACTGCTGGCACCCAAGGTGTGTTCTGCCATCCCTACATTCCTCCTCTTCTTTTTCTTCACCTTTTTCTCTCCTCTTCTTCAGTTTTTTATTTTTATTTTTAAGGAGTGGTAGTTAGGGGACTCAGCATGTAGCCCAGTGTTAGAACAAACACTTAGCAGGTCTGAGGCCTGGGTTTCAGTCCCCAGAACAGAAAAGAAGGGCAGTGTGGAAAAGAACGTCAACCTGTACCCATCTGACTGCCTAGAGAGGTGATCAGTTTTAGCTGGAGTGGGAGACACCCTGCCAGCACCTCCCTGGATCTGTGACTTGTGACAGGGAGCAAGCGAGGAGTCCTGGCATGGAGTTCCCGCTCACCAGAGGCCCTTCTGCAGGCTCTGCGGAACGTCCCAAGGAGAAGGGCAGAGAGGCATGACTGATGGGTTGTTCTGTCTGGGACCACCTCCAGGCCTTTTGTCTTGGAGAAATGGGGCTGGTTGGCGAATCCTGGGGGGACCCAGGACTGCTGTGGGGACAAAGCCCAGGAGCAGGAAGGAGTCAGGACCTTGTTGTAGACCAGTGACAAGCCAGCTGGCTGACCTTGGACGAGTCCCCTGGCCTCCATTTCCCTGTTAGCAGAGCCTGTTGCAGTGGAGAATGGGAAGAGCAGCTCCTGACACCTTCGTCAAAGGTGGGTGGGTGAGAAGTCGGAAAATGATTGGTCTGACTCAGTGGCAGTCCGAGGAGGCCTGTTTAAACTGATTCAGAATCGAATCGTGCCTGGACAGTTTTGTAGCCATCCTTTTGAACTAGTGACTCTTTCTGAGTCGTTTTAGTAAAATGTGGCTAATAAGTAGTTCTTTCCTCTCAAGTGTTTTGCAGAAACTGAGGCCTTGCGCATATAATGTGTGTAACTTAGTGCCTGGTGTATAATTGCCATGAAATAAACAGTTAATTGTTGTTTATGCTTGACCACAAAGAAGCCATGGAAGGTTTCTGGGCCAGGAAGTAGCTCCTCCTCTTAGGGAAAGAATTCTGGAAATGATAGAAAAGGATCTGGAAGCCCCAGGGTATTGGAGGGGGGGGAGAGGTGGGGTAGACTTAGGTACAGGTACTATCGCCGGTTAGATCTAGTCTAGAAAGGGAGGAGCGTGGCGGGGGTGAGGGGATGGGGGGAGCTGTAAGCACAGTGACTAGTGAGAGCCGAGGTAGTGCAAGGGTGTGGAAGAAACGTGGCAGGGTGGGACAGTGGAAGCAGGCTGGGGAAGAGACGTTTTTTGAAGCAGGTGAAAATTTGGACACACTGAAATCTGATCAGTTCAGAGACGCTGGAGTCCAGGCCCTGGCTCTGGTTCTAGATAAAATAGATCTGCCCCTGTAGCTCCTCCAAGGATGTGCTCTAGCTACTTGGTTTTCCTTAGAGATGCAAATTTAGGGTCCTCCCCCCGCCCCTGGATGGAAAGGCACGTGAGAGATCCCCTGACTGACAGTTGTGGTTTAACTATCTGGTTTACCACACCCAGCCCTCTCCCCCAGCTTGGTGCCTCTATTGATGATAGCAGGGCTGGGGAAAGCACTCGAGGTGAGAGCCTGGGGTGCGGGAACAAAAATTCTCTGAGCTTAGCTGAGCAGGTGGGGAGAAGAGAGGGGTGTGGGGAGGTGGGCGAATCAGGCTGCCTTCAGATTTTGTAAATCAAGTAGGGCTGGGACCCAGACAAATCTAGCATTTACTTGTTGTCTCTGGCTGCTCCTAACATGTGATTGAGCCAGGGCAGGTGGATGTTGGGCCACAAAATCCGAGACCTCCTCCCCACCCCTTAGAGAGCAATGCACCATCATCAGTCTCCCAGTTTCTGCGGTGGTGTAAGTGGGATGTCTACACCGCCACTGACAGACTTCGTTGTTAGTGGAGATTGCCTGCAGAGCTGGGGGCTGTGGCCGCATTGCCCAGAATAGATGAGCTCAGAGATAGACAGAGGCACCTTACTGACGGACATGGTGGCTCCTGGCAACGGGAAGACGGCAGTCTGATTGAATTTATTAGCATATCTAGAGGGCAGCTTGGGACTATCCAGGAGGATAAGCCTGCCCTGGGAGCAGAGAGACTGGCAAAGGTGCCTGCCTACTTGCCCAGGAACAGGGACACTGAGGCAAGGGACATAGTGATGAGATTAAACATTCAGCCGATCTGATTAATATCTTTCTGAACATGACCTAGTTCTTCTCTCAGTCAAGTAGTGAACTGAAAAATATTGTTTTTAAAAAGCTTTTCTGTGGACATTTTGTGAGGCGTGATTCAGTTTTCCCTCAGAATCTTTTGTTTGTTTGTTTGTTTGTTTTTTCAAGACAGGGTTTCTCTGTGTAGTTTTGGTGCCTATCCTGAATCTCGCTCTGTAGACCAGCTGGCCTCGAACTCACAGAGGCTTTGCCTCCCGAGTGCTGGGATTAAAGGCCTGCGCCGCCGCCGCCACCACCACCCGGCCTTCCCTCAGAATCCTAATCTTGGGCCTTTGCCCGCCTTCTAGCCCAATTTTGAGCAGTTTTACAATGTTTCAGGTTCCTTCCTGCCCTACTCGTCCAGACTGGTTGAGTGTGTGGACCACTCTCCCTAATAGGGTTTTTTTTTTTTTTTTTTTAAGCCTTGGCGTGCCTACACTGTTAAGATAATTCTTTCATGTGTTAATTTCCCGGTGTTAGGTTTATCTAGGTTGTATGCTGCTTTTGACTTCCAGCAGTTCTAACTGTAAACTCATAGTCCTGAGGCTAACACAAACTGGGTTAAATTTCATGGCTCCCTTGTTGCCGATTCGTCCAGGTGACCAGCATCGATTGCATCCATTTCTAGTTAAATCTTAATGACTGGATGGTGGTGGAGCACTCACTCAGGAGGCAGAGCCAGGTGGATCTCTTGAGTTCAAGGCCAGCTTGGTTTCTAAGGCGATGGAGGACTGTGAGACTGTGTGTGTCTCAAAATTTGAAAAAAAAAAAAAAAAAGGGAGGGGAGGGGGGACTGACCTAACACCATGTCTAATATGAGACCGTACTTGAATATTAAGCAACCCTCCCCCCCTTTAAACTAAAGGACTGAAGGTCCCTGCCATACGTTTGAGCTTGTGACTTGGTCATTAAGTTCTTTTCTGTACATTTGTGTTGAGTGCCAATCATCACACCGGGAACTGGGGACCCACCCGTGGCCCCTATCCCAGCATCTTGCACATGACAGAGAAGAAGTCAAGGAACAAATTGAAATTGTGAAACATGGAGTGGCAGACAGGAACTCTAATGTAGAGACAGAGCTTGAGGGAGACTCAGGGGAGGCTCTCAAGGTAACCTGAGGCCCAGGTAAGAACTCTGGGGACCAGCATTCCACGCAGAGGAAACACCAAGTGTTTTAGGACAAAACCATGGCAGTTGTGAGCCCTTTGTGGGTGCTAGGAACTGAACTTGGGTCCTCTGCAAGAACAGTATGTGCTCTTACCCACGGAGCCATCTCTCCAGCTGTCCATGCTGCCACCACTACTCCCCACCATTTTTTTTGCTTTGCTTTTGAGTAAAGGTCTCATCATGTAGCTTTGGTTGGCCTGGAACTTGCTGTGTAGACCAGGCTGACCTCCAACTCGGAGATCTTCCTGTTTCTGCCTTCCAACTGCTGGCACCCAAGGTGTGTTCTGCCATCCCTACATTCCTCCTCTTCTTTTTCTTCACCTTTTTCTCTCCTCTTCTTCAGTTTTTTATTTTTATTTTAAGGAGTGGTAGTTAGGGGACTCAGCATGTAGCCCAGTGTTAGAACAAACACTTAGCAGGTCTGAGGCCTGGGTTCAGTCCCCAGAACAGAAAAGAAGGGCAGTGTGGAAAAGAACGTCAACCTGTACCCATCTGACTGCCTAGAGAGGTGATCAGTTTAGCTGGAGTGGGAGACACCCTGCCAGCACCTCCCTGGATCTGTGACTTGTGACAGGGAGCAAGCGAGGAGTCCTGGCATGGAGTTCCCGCTCACCAGAGGCCCTTCTGCAGGCTCTGCGGAACGTCCCCAAGGAGAAGGGCAGAGAGGCATGACTGATGGGTTGTTCTGTCTGGGACCACCTCCAGGCCTTTTGTCTTGGAGAAATGGGGCTGGTTGGCGAATCCTGGGGGACCCAGGACTGCTGTGGGGACAAAGCCCAGGAGCAGGAAGGAGTCAGGACCTTGTTGTAGACCAGTGACAAGCCAGCTGGCTGACCTTGGACGAGTCCCCTGGCCTCCATTTCCCTGTTAGCAGAGCCTGTTGCAGTGGAGAATGGGAAGAGCAGCTCCTGACACCTCGTCAAAGGTGGGTGGGTGAGAAGTCGGAAAATGATTGGTCTGACTCAGTGGCAGTCCGAGGAGGCCTGTTTAAACTGATTCAGAATCGAATCGTGCCTGGACAGTTTTGTAGCCATCCTTTTGAACTAGTGACTCTTTCTGAGTCGTTTAGTAAAATGTGGCTAATAAGTAGTTCTTTCCTCTCAAGTGTTTTGCAGAAACTGAGCCTTGCGCATATAATGTGTGTAACTTAGTGCCTGGTGTATAATTGCCATGAAATAAACAGTTAATTGTTGTTTATGCTTGACCAAAAGAAGCCATGGAAGGTTTCTGGGCCAGGAAGTAGCTCTCCTCTTAGGGAAAGAATTCTGGAAATGATAGAAAGGATCTGGAAGCCCAGGGTATCTGGAGGGGGGGAGAGGTGGGGTAGACTTAGGTAACAGGTACTATCCGGTTAGATCTAGTCTAGAAGGGAGGAGCGTGGCGGGGGTGAGGGGATGGGGGGAGTGTAAAGCACAGTGACTAGTGAGAGTTCGAGGTAGGTGCAAGGGTGTGGAAGAAACATGCAGGGTGGGACGGTGGAAGCAGGCTGGGGAAGAAGACGTTTTTGAAGCAGGTGAAAATTTGGACACACTGAATCTGATCAGTTCAGAGACGCTGGAGTCCAGGCCCTGGCTCTGGGTTCTAGATAAAATGAGATCTGCCCCTGTAGCTCTCCAAGGATGTGCTCTAGCCTACTTGGTTTCCTTAGAGATGCAAATTTAGGGTCCTCCCCCCCCCCTGGATGGAAAGGCACGTGAGAGACCCCTGACTGACAGTTGGTTTAACTATCTGGTTTACCACACCCAGCCCTCTCCCCCAGCTTGGTGCCTCTATTGATGATAGCAGGGCTGGGGAAAGCACTCGAGGTGAGAGCCTGGGCAGGTTGGGAGACAGAGGGATGGAAGTGGGAACACCATTCTGTCAGTTCTGAAGCACATTTACCCTGGTTACAACTGTGGCACACACGCTTGACCAGCACGCTGCTGGCACGGTGTGGTTGTCAGAAGCCGCATGCGCATACATCAAAACTTCTAGAGCCAGGGCCAGTGGCCGAGGAGGAGCCTGAGATGGCTGTGGTTCCTCATATAAAGAAACGGATTGTTAGCTTCCACGTTAGGAAGGAAGACGGTCCTATGAAATGGTAAATTTAGTAAAAATGACAACAAAACATTTCAGAATCTCTTAGCCAATCTTTATATATATATATATGTGATTATGTGTGCACATACATATACACACATATATTGGATACCTCAGAATTCCCTGTGATCAAGTCTATAGCTAACTAAAATCTAAAAGTAGTTTTAAATAAAAAGGGGGAAATGCTGGTTATACTAAAACAGCATTTATTTATTTATTTATTTATTTATTTATTTATTTATTTATTTATTTATTTATAAGACAGGGGGTCTCTACATAGTCCTGGCAGTCCTGGAACTTGTTGTATCCACCAGGCTGGCCTCGAACTCCCAGAGATCCACCTATCTCTGCCTCCAGAGTGCTGGGATTAAAGGAGTGCTCCACCACCGCCTGAAATAGCAGTTTAATTGGGAGTGGGGGGTGGGGTTCCTCTTCTCTTTCTTTCTTGGCAGCACATTAAAAGTGCATGTTATTATCTCAGAGATGATGAGGTATACCTTCCAGGTAGAAGTGAGTGACAGCCTCTGCAAAAAGAGAAGGGAGATGAAATGTGGTCCTCAATCTTCACTAAAGCTGGTGATGGGCATGTGGTCCCCCATGAAGAACCCAGAGAAGGACCAAAAGGACACCACAGTGTATGGCAACTGGCCGGGCACTGTTGACCTTTGGGAATTCTCTGTGGGGCTTTTCAAGCTTTCAGTCCGTTTACATTCATCCTTAACTCATACAAACTTACATACATACATACTACATACACACACACACACACACACACACACGCACACACACACACGCACGCACGCACACGCACATTTAGGTGCCAGGCACTATACTTGTAAATGAAAGAAATGCCAGGTATGGTGAATCACACTTGAAAGTCTAGTAGTACTTGGGAGGCAGAGGCAGAAGGGTAGCATTGACTTGCTGGCCAGCCTAGGCTATGTAGTGACTTCGAGGCCACTTTGGCTACAGAGTGACCAGGGAGAAGATGGGCTAAGGATGTAGCTCAGCTTGGTAGAGTGCTCACCTAGCTTGCAGGAAGTCCTGTGTTTGAACCCCAGTATTCACATTCACCCAATGTGGTGCTGAAGACTTGTAACCACAGCTTCTGGAAGGTGGAGGCAGGAGGATCAGAAGTTCAAGGTCATCAGCTTCAGGGATTCCAAGGGCAGCTTGGAATCAATGTGACTCTGTCTCAGAATAATGCAAAAGTGTTTTTCCACAGTAAGGACACAGTTCAGACAGGAGAACGACACAACACAGCTCTGACTGAGAGACTATCAGTTGCTGTCAGTGGGGATGGATGCAAGGGAGGAAGGTGTCATCCAGAAGGCCATGTGGACAGACCCAGAACTGGGAGGAGATCGCCTGGAGGACGAAAGGAGGAGTTTGGGGTGGAGGGAGCTGAGGGTTCTGGGTTTCATGAGCTCAGGGCCAGTATTGGTGATTCAGGTTTACTGAAACCTCTGTAGGGAGAGTTGACTACACTGGCCAGAGACCCCAGCCCTTGAGGGTTTTGCCCTGGAGGTTGGGTTTCATTCTTGGTACTTAGGATGAGGTGCTGTCCTCTTTTCTAAGAGTTTGCTGAGTATCAAACCCAGGGCCTTGGGCCTCCAGAGCAAGGCATCTACCCTAGAGCTACATCCTGGCCTACAGAATTTCTTAAATTTTAATAAGGAATCATTTCAGTAATTTTTGTTGTATTTTTTTTGCACAGAGTTTCCATGTATAGCCTTGGTTGTCCTGGAACTTGCTCTGTAGACCAGGCTGGCCTTGAACTCAGAGATCTGCCTGCCTCCACCTCTCTAGTGCTGGGATTAAAGACATGTGTTGCCATTGCCTAGCTAATTTTAAGAATTTTTAAAATCAAAATAATATATACATCTAATTTAAAGACTATAATAGAAATGTGGATTTTCTTTTTAAAAATTTGTATTACACTTTGTCCATTGTGTATGAGCCCTTATACCACAGCTCCTATGTAAAGGTCAGAACTACCATGTGGGTCCTAGGGCCCTACTCAGGTTCTCAGACTTGGATATCAACACCTTTACCCACCGAGTTATCTTACTGGCCTTAGAAATACAAAATTTCTAAGGAAAGGTAAGAGCTTCTGGCCCTACCCATTTTCCGTGGACCCCAGTCCAAAGTTCTCACACACACACACACACACACACACACACACACACACACACACGACACAAAACCCAGCATATTCTTATTTACCAATGTTAATGACTTCAATACCTGTGCTTACTAGCTTAGCAATCTTCTGGTTTTTTTTCCTTCCAGAGCCAAGGACCGAACCCAGGGCCTTGCACTTGCTAGGCGAGCACTCTACCACTGAGCTAAATCCCCAGCCTTCCCCCTCCTTCCCCCTTTTTTTGGAGATAAGAGATAGGTTCTCTCAGTAGTCCAGGCTGGCCTTGAACTCCTGCCTCCTTCCTCAGCCCTGAAATTATAGGTATGTGCCATTACACCCGGAATTATTATTGGTCTGTCCCTCTCCTGGGTCCATCTCTCTCCATCCCCTCTAGCAAAGCATATCAACTTTTGGTTTAAATATTTTCTCTTCTATTTTTAATCTAAATTACCTGCTTTCTGGGCTCTTCTACTTTGTGTGCTCTGTTCCATTTGGGCTCGGAGCACAGGCTGCATGAGCATGTTGGAATGGTGGAGAGGTAGTCCTGCTGCTGATGCCCTGCGTGTGTGGAAAGGACTTTATTTCACACCTTGGCTAATGTGGAATTCTGGTTGACCAGCCATCACCTCCCCACCCCCACCCCCAACCCAGAGACTTGCTAAGTAGAGAACCATAGGCAGGAAGCATGCTCCAGGTACTTGTGTGCACCGAGGACTTACCTGTCTTTTTCTTCTGTTTGGAGACAAGGTCTCATGCAGCTCAGGTTGGTTTGGTGCTCACCATGTGGCCTGTGCTGGTGGTGAACTCCTTCATGATCCTACAGCGACCTCCCAAGAGCTCAGCTGACTTATTTAACCTGCGTTGTGATTTTTTTATTTGTTTGGGGGTAATTACAGATCACATGAAGCTGTGAGCACTGGGCATGTTCCCTTGCCCAGATTCACCGATGTCAACTCTTGCACAACCTGGAAATTGGCACAGATACCATTTCTGGATTGCCATCTCACTGGTGTGGGGTCTAAGTGTGGCAGTGCGGGGACATAGACAGGTATGGAAGGGTACTCACTTGATTATCTTAGTCTGTACGCCAGTGTGTACACTCATCCCTTCCTTAGTGTGTGTGGGTATCCTCAGAGTTGGCTCAGGGAGCTGGTGAGTGGTTCCACTGTCCATTCATCTTGCGGGCTGCTTCTTCTCTGCTGCACTTCTCTGACTGGGACCCTGTCCCTGTGTCCTGGACATCATTTGCTCACATTCTTCAGAGACTGTCAGCTTCCTCTTGTGCATACCCTATAGGGAGGGGTTCTTGGTTGCCAGGCAGCTCCAGAGCAGGTTGGAATCAGCGAAACACTCACTTAACATACTCTTTCAGGAAAGCTATTTTTAGCCCACACCTCTCCCTGTCTATTGCATTATCTTGAATTTCTGTGCCTAAAGCATTCTGAGGTTCTTCTGGACAAGTGTGTTTCCCCACCACCACCAGCCCCTGTTTTGGAAAGAGCCGTGGACACAAGTTGTGTAAGGTGCTTCCTCAGTTTTTGACCCAAGTGGCAGGTTGGAAAATCATTCTCTTAGACATGACAATGGGTATAGAGGGGCATGTAGCGTGAGGATGGGTTCAGTTTGAGAAAGATGAGCAGTCTAAAGGCCCTCCAGGTGGAAGCTGCAGCAGGCCCAGGATAGACCATTTGTCCCAGTCTAGAGCACTGCCAGTTATGTGATGGAGTTACGTAGGCATCAATGAGATAATCTGGCAGTGGATGAGGAGGGAAGGGTAGAGTGAGGTCACTGGACCACACAGAGTGGAAAGGAATGTCTCTGTCCTCTAGGACCGAGATAAACAAGAGACCAGTCCTTCACCACAGCTGCTCAGGACTGGCCTCTGAGGTCAGCTGGAGCCTTGGAATTTTTTAGCGTTACAGCCTGTGCCTGAGCCTAGCTGGGGCTTCTGGCTTGCTTTCAGAAGCGGGACAGCTGGTGGGGCTTCCTCTGGAATTCCTTTCTCTGGGTGGCCTAGGATCAAAAGACTATGTCTTTGCCTCAGGTTCACACCAAATTCCAGCTCAGCTCTGGTTGTGCCTTCCTCTCCCTCGGGCTCGAACAGGAGCTGAGGTCCTGCCATCCACAGATGATAGTGCTCTCAAGTGTCCCTGGGTGGACAGCCTTCAAGTGTGGTACTGACAGGCTGCAAGCTAGTGTCCTTTTCAGATACCCCAGCGGATCTGCCTGGATGGAAGATTTAGTTTGCCAGCCTTGCCTGCCTGGATGCAAAAGTCTATACTCCACTCAGTTCTGGTGTGCGGAATTCATCCAACTTTGAGAAGGAAATTACACCCATTTTATAGATGAGGAAACGGAGGCTCAGAGAAGTTAGGTGACTCAACTTGCCGGATGTGGAGTCGCCAGTGTCTATAGTAGACAAACGTCCAGGTTGAGACCGAGTCTGGGCTAGCTGTTGTCTAATGTCTTATTCACTAACATAGTCACACCTGAGTTGATGGGGTATGTGGGGGTGGGGTGGGGAGCACACACTGACTTGCTCAATCGAGAGTGTGCACACCACTGATGCCCACTCCCTGTGCTGAGATCTCTGGGA
Source organism: Onychomys torridus (assembly GCF_903995425.1). Taxonomy (NCBI): domain Eukaryota; kingdom Metazoa; phylum Chordata; class Mammalia; order Rodentia; family Cricetidae; genus Onychomys; species Onychomys torridus. The sequence continues at coordinate 55,034,448 of NC_050456.1, forward strand.
CTCCCCTTGAGACCACAGGAACAATGATGAATTAATCTCATCACTTTATCAAGGAGGCACTTACAGAAATTACAAGGCGAGGCCACCAGCCTGGTTTTGCTGGCAGCCAGCCGCCAGGCCCATAAAACAAATTGAAAGGAACAAAATAAATAAGTGAAATTAGAAATACACACAGGCGCTCGTGTGTGTGTGTGTGTGTGTGTGTGTGTGTGTGTGTGTGTGAATGTGAAAGGTCAGGAGCATGGTCCCACACTCACTGTTAGCCTCAGGAAGCACTGTTGTCCTGTCATCTTGTCTTAGGAAGACAGCAGGACCAAACCCACCCATGCTGTGACTCCTGCCCCCCATCTCCATTCTGAGGAATAACCTGTGGCTCACCCCCACTCAGTGGGTGGCTGGTTGCAGGGTAACTGAGAGCAGAGCACAGCTGTCTGCACCTTACGGCTCCTGTGAGTAAGCCACCTGGGTTCAATTCTCAGGCTGCTTTTGCCAGAACTGGGCTATCCCTTCTCATTTGTAAAAACTTTAAAACAAACACACCAGACCCTCACTGTATAGTGCATCTCATTCTGCTCTCTGATCTTCCTAAAGCCCCAGCCTCCTTGTGGCTGAGATTACAGGCATGCACCATTATACCTGGCTCTCTCTCCCCTGTAAGATGGGGAGAAATTGGCTAAGTTAAAGACTTAATCTACGTTGAGCAGGCATGCAGCTGTATCACCGAATACTTGGTTGTTTAGTGGTTAGTGTGCTTCGGGAACCTGTGTGTGAGTCAGGTATTTGGACTGTCAAGAGGAGCTGGCCTGCATGGAGGAAGTAGACAGGACATGGATGGTAGGGCAGCATGGGTGGCTGGCAGAGAGAAGCAACATCTCCCCAGTGGGATCTGGATTGGTGGGCTGCAGACCTGGGCCAGAGGGCACTTGGTGGACTTGCCTGTGTGTGCCAGTTCCAGGAACTGGGGAGTTGGAGGGCTCAGGCTGTGGATGGTGTGAAGATGGTTGGGTCAGGGACAGGCTACAGGTTACAGAGCCTCTAAGAAAACACACACAGGGCACAGATGCATTCGCTAAGCCTGTGTGCTCCTCTCTTGTTTATTTTTTATGTTTCCATGTTTAGCCAGGTATAGTGACTCAACATCTGTAATTCAAGACTGAGGAGGCCAAGGTAGGAGCATCCCTGAGTTTGGGGCCAGCCTGGGCCACAGCGTGCGATGTTACCTGGTCTCTGAACATACACTGTGGGCACTCAGGACCCTCACATGCACAGTGCACACATACATACATACATACATACATACATACATACATACATACATACATAAATGCAATGCAACACATAAAGAAAAAAAGGAATAACATTGATTAGATGTAATGAGAGGTCACAAGGGTCTTTGAGGTTCCTTAGTCTGAGCCTTGGGGATTGTGACAGTGTGGTAACTTGGGCCCAACAGTGACAATGCTTCAGAGCCCTTTATCATTGGTGGCCCATGGTTCATGCTCTGCTATAGAAGACCTGATAGCATTTCCATGTCCCACCCTAGGAGGCTGCGGCATGGGGTGCCCTGGGACATTTATCTCCCCTCCTGGGTTAGTAACAAGCTTGTCTTTGTGGGTGGGGCACTTTTTGATTTTTTTTTTTCAAGCTCCTTGTGAGGTACAGGGGAGCGGATATAGGGGCCTGAGGTGGCTCATTTTGGCTTCCTGAGTCTCCATTTCTTGGTCTCCGAGTTGGGCACTGGTAGCCAGTTCAGAGTTATGGTAAGGGTCATGAGAGCTGATCCAGAGACAGCACATAGTAGGTTTACAATAAACCCTGGCTATTACTGTGAGTGGGATGAGGACATGGTTGGTGCCTTCTGTTGTTTTTTGTTTTTTTGTTTTTTGTTTTTCCCTAGTACCAGGCTTGTAGGCACACAGTCCACATTTGTTAAATAGGTATTGAAAAGACAGGGGACTCAGGGTGGACACTGTCCCTGTTTTCACAATGACAGTGGCTTTATAAAATAAGCCCCTCGTGCTGAAGTGGTTTGCTGTTTTGTCTTAATCGTTAGAGACCGTCTGGCCGCGTAGCCCACGTTGCCCTGAGCAGCTTGCTTCAGCATTTCCAGTGCTGGGACTAATTGAATGGGTTGCCATACTTAAGTGATAGTTCTTTATTTTCATTCACTGCATTTGTGTGTTTTGAGACAGGCTATGTTCCTGTGGCCCAGGCTGCCCTGGGATTCCTGTTCTGTAGCTAAAGATGACCTTGGACTTCTAATCCCCCTGCCTCTACCTCCAGGTGTTAGGATCCCAGGTGTGCACCACCAGGCAGGGTTTATGGGCTGTTGGGTGTAGCACCCAGGACTTCATGCATACAGCAAGCACTTTATCAACTGAGCTACATCTCAGCCCTGTTTTGTTCCAAAGATGTGTGGTCCAGGCTGGCCTTGAACTTGATTTGTGGACAAGACTGACCTTAACCCCCTGATCTTCCTGCCTCCAGCTCACCTCCCAGGTGCTAAGATTACAGAGTGAGATAGCTCAGTGGGTAGAGGTAGTTTGCTGGCAAGCCTGATGACCTAAGTTCAATCCCATGAGCCTCATGGTGGATGGAGAAAACTGACTCCCACCCGGGAAGTTGTCCTCTGACCTCCACACACTGGCACTCATTCCTCCCTCACACCCCTAATACACATGCATGCCCACACAAATGAATGAAAAGACAATTGTAGTCATAATAAAAATAAAGTGATAGGAATGCACACTGAGATGCCTAACCTGGGCTACAACTGGTCTTTTTGTTTTAATTTCTGTCTGCCTGTCTGTCTATCTTGAGGCAAGGTCACTCTGTGAAGCCCTGGCTGTCCTGGAAACTCACAATGTACAGCAGGCAGGTCTCAAACACACACAGGGATCTGCCCTGCCTCTGTGGGGATTAAAAGCATGCACCGCCTCACCCAGCCTAGGCTACAATTTTTTAAAGTGACTTTCCACATAAAGTTTTGTTTAACCCTTCTCCGAGGAACTAACAACTGTTTTGCAGTTGCAGAAACTATGGCTAAGTGATGGTATAGAGATTTCCTCAAAGTCGGGAACTAGGTGGCCTGGCCCGCAGTGGGAGGCAGAGTCCACGCCCTGCCACGGTGTTCCCCCCCCCCCCAGCTTTTCCTAGTGACAGGTGCAGGTTGGCAGCTGGAAGAGCTGGGGTGGTCTGTGCTGATGTCCAGCTCAGCACCGTGGCTGGTTCTCCTGGCATCAAACGCTGTCTCAGCATATTTTGATGTCACCCTCTTACCCCCCATCCAGTGGTTGTGAGAGAAGCATTCTCAGAAGAATGAATTTTTCCTCCCCCGGTGGCTGATGGGTCTGCCCAGCTCCCAGGCTGGAATGGGCATGGGAGAGAATTTGACGCATGGGGGGGTCGTCATTCAGAGTCCCTGCTTCTAGCAGTACTTCCGTTTGCAACCCTGGGTGGGGCACGTCAGCTCTGGCCAGCTAATCCCCAGTCAGCCTAAGGGGTTTGGGGTCCGGGATGGACAGACAGCAGGCACCTGGCAACCCTCTCTGTGTTACAGGCAACATCGAATACAGCTGTCCGGCCACCAACGAGTGTGAGATCACCAAACGAAGACGGAAGTCCTGCCAGGCCTGCCGCTTCATGAAATGCCTCAAAGTGGGGATGCAGAAGGAAGGTAAGAGGCCCCCCAGCCAACTGTCCAGGCCAGGGATCTGCTTGGTTTGTCATGGTGGGGAGTGTTAGGCCTGTGCGAGGATTCCTACAGGCCCAGGGCCTCCTCAAGGGGTGTGTGTGCCTGCACACTTGGGGCTATATTGTCTCGTATGATGGCTGCCGTGCCATGTGGGCTAGAAAGGTAGAAGTCGGGAGGTGCTGAGGATCCTATTTGGAGCCTCAGCTGGTAGCTTGTCACCAGGGAAGTTCTCAATTGGGCTAGGACTTCCCCTTCCCCCATCTTGGCAGGTGGACTTAGAACTCTTGGTGCTCCCTTGGGTTTGGGGGATGGGTAATGACACACTCCTGGTTTGTGAGTAGTGGTCCTTGCTTCTGATGGAGTTCAGTGCATGTCTCTTGCCTGGTAAGTGTTTCCCCACCCACCCCTGTTTCTCTTCTATCTTTGCTTCTGGTTCTGCCCCCTGTTACCTTTTCCTCTAGAGTCATTTGGTGTATTAGGTTTCCATTGGGTGTAATAGTCGGAAGTCATAAGCACCAACTGGGCTGTTTTTAGTTCCATCAAAAGGTGTGTTTTTTTTTAAATCTCTTGGCCATTTGGCTTTTAATTTTTATGTATGTGTGAGTTTCTACATGTATATATGTGTATACCTGGTGCCCTTGGCTGTCAGAAAAAGGCATGTGATCCCCTGGAAGTAGTTGTAAGTTGCCATGTGGGTGCTCGAAACGGAAACCCCGGTCCTAGATTGAATTGACTAAAGCATGATGATAATAACATCGTCGCATATTGTACGTCTTTTTTACTTTGAAAGTGGCCACTGGGAAGTGTGAGATGGGGCTCATCATGTGGAAGGCTGTGGAAGGGTCATTCTTCACCACTTATGTGGATCTACCTGGTTTGAATCTTGTTCAGTTCCATTTTGGGAATAGGCCTTGTGTGTGTGTGTGTTTGTGAGTTTTAAGTTTCACATACACACACCACTGTATGTGCACCTGTGACTCCCTCAGAGATCCAGTGCAAATTCTTATGGACCAGCTTCTGCACCTTAATCCTTCATGATGCAGAAGGAAACAGGAAGTTTATGGGGATAAGGAGCAAGACAAGCTAAGGAGAGGACAAAGACTGTTTGGGGTGCATTCTTCCTTGGGAAGGACAAGGTGGGGTTGCTGGTCTCCCAAACCTAGCTCAGCCTTTGGCAGGGCCGGAGCTTTCCCCACCCTCTGTCCCCCTCCTCTGTGCCTGCTTGGAAATGTCCACCCCTGAGCTGTTTGCCTGTGAAAGAGCTTGGATGGGGCTTGGGAATATTCTGAGTGGTTCGTCTCCTCACCTGGGACTAGTTACCATCTGCATCTATGAAGCAGCAATTAGGGCAGCTTCCAGCCATCTCTTGGGTCTGCAGTGCACTGGGCTGTAAGGTCCTGTCTTGGATCCAGGTCTGCTGCCTTGATGAAACACCATGCCCATAAGCAATGTGGGGAGGAAATGGTTTATTTGACTTAGAATTTACATCACTGTTCATCACTGAAGGAAGTCAGAACAGGAACTCAAACAGGACAGGAACCTGGAGGCAGGAACTGAGCTGAGGCCACGGAGGGGTGCTGCTGACTGGCTTGCTCTCCATGGCTTGCTCAGGCCTGCTTTATTACAGAACCCAGGACCACCAGCCTGGGGATGGCATCACCTACAAGGGACTGTGCCCTCCCCCATTCATCGCTAGTTAAGAAAATGCCCTGCAGCCTTGCCTATAGCCCGGTTTTATGGAGGCATTTTCTTAATTGAGGTTCCATCCTCTCAGATTGAAGGGGTTCAACTCTCCCACTCTCATAACTGAATCTAGATTTCAGTTCTCTGAGAAGGGCAAAACAGGCATCTCTCCCCATCGAGTGCTGTTTATCCACAATACCTTTACATTCAGGGACAAGGAAGAGGACAAACAGAAGGTCTAAGTCAGTCAGCCTCGCAGTATCTCAAGGACAAGCCCTGCAGCCCCCTTCTGAGTCACAAGCTTGTGCAAGTATGTCCAAAAATGATAAGACTCCACCTCAGCCAATTAAAAGTACACTAATGCTTAAAAGGAGCCTGCACGCTCCTCTCGGGGTCCCCATCATTTTGTACAAGCGTTGACCCCTGCAGGCTGGAATATTAATAAATGCTTTTTTGCTTTTACATACTATTGGAGTCCTTGGACCCTTACAGGATCACTTTAACTTGTATCAAGTTGACATCAAACTGCCCGGCACAAATCCCTTTTTCATGTGTGGTTTCTTAACCCCTTTGGGGATGTGCCAGCTGCTGTTTAGGGGCTCCGTGGAGGAAACAGCCTCTTGGCTTGAAATGGGCTATGCTGGGCCTGCTGTATGTAAAACCATGTTTCCTTCTGATGTCCAGTTTTGGTCTCGGTTGTGTGTAGGTGTGACCAAGATAGAGAGGTTGGACTAGGTCCCCTGCCTCCCTCACCAGGCTCTTTCGGTTGCTGAGTGTCCTGGTGTTCTCAGATGAGGAGCCCCACAGAGGTATGCCTGCTTGGTCTCCTTAGCCCTTGGTGCTGGGAACCTGAGGGTGTCTAGGCTTTGAGGAGACTCCTTCCTCCTAAGCCCCAGAGATGGAACTGCTGCCGCCTTGTTCTGGAAGCTGAGGGAGACACCAGGTCAGACTGGAGCCCACTGTGCAGAGACTCCCTGGCTGTTTTCTCGAACTCAGGGAATCAGAGGGAAAGGCAACCCTTTACCGTGATAATCGGGGCCTGCAGGGGCTGGAGTGAGGTGCCTGCCCCACCTTCAGCCACCCTCTAGCTTGACAGGATCAGGGCCCAGATCTGGATCTTCCTGTCCCATGCTCTCCCCCACACACTCTGCATGACAGGCAAGGGATGGGTGTGTGTGTGTGGCTGGGGCGGGGGAGTACCAGTCAATCCCCAGACAGTCGCAATGCGCAGGATTCTCTTTAAGGGTTATCTAGCACTGGGAAAGAGGAGGGCACTTTCTAGTGGTCCCCAGAAAGGCTCTCACCCATGACAGGAAAGGCATGACTAAACACACTGAAGGGCAGTGGTGGGACATCCCTAGACTGGTTCCTGGAAGAGAAGCCAGTAGATGATGGGCGTCTCCAGTGGCAGGAGAAGGGTGCAGTGATCCCCAGAGTTGCCTCACCTCCAGGACTGGCTCCCCCTATGTCAGCCAGATATCCCCAGGCTGATGATGTACTGATCCTGATGCAGCTATTAGGGAGCTTTGCCAGAAGGAGGAAGGGACAGGACACACACCACCTTACCTCCAGTGCTGGCAAGGACTGAAAGGGAAAAAAAAGGACAGGAAACCTCCTGAGTGTGGGTGAAGCTGAGCTCCTAGCTCAGAATGCATCCCCACAGAGCTCTGTGGTACCTGGCATCAGAAGCTCCGTGGGGAACAGCCTCCGGGAGGAGCTGGCTGCCTGCAGGCGTCTGGGTCCCTGCCAGGTAGAGCTCTTGGCGGCCATCCTGACTCCTGCTTTTGTTTGGGTGTCCCTTGTGATGATGAGTACAAGGTCTGGTCCCCAGGGCCAGCCCCGCCCCTCCCCTTGTCCCCTCCTTGTCTGCCCTCCCCCCATCTTCCTCAGTCTCTGACTTGATTCTGGAAACAACCTCACTCTTCCTGGTGCCCCTTCCTGTGTTAGGGTCTCACAGTTGGCTGGGCAGCGCCAGGGGTTCCTGAGTCTTAAAGGGAAACAGGGAGTGTGAATACTCTTTTCCTCCTGACTACGTGTCAGGACCTCATGTACCCTCTTCTCCCTAGCAACTCAAGATGTCTCCAATAGCTGTTTCTTAATAGTAAAATGGTCCATGACACTGATCCATGATTTAGGGGCTCCGGCCATGACTAGGGATGAAGTCAGGTGTGTGGTGTCCTCCGACTCACGATCAAAGCATGTCAGATGCTTCAAGTGGTTGGAGACTGATCTTGTTTTCCACATGGCTTCCTTTGGCTTTGTCCTATCTATCCTGGGATGACCGGAGCGGTCAGTGGCTGAAAGGCAGCGTCCCCGCCTGCGTCTTTATGCAGATGTATTGTATGACAACTCACATTTTTAGGGAAAGTCATCCTTTTCTCTGGGTGCAAAATCGAATGCAAAATCTGATGTGGGTTCAGAGCTGGTGACTGGCATTCTCTTTGTGGTTCTCATACTTAGTGCTCCCTGAACCTCCTTCCTTTAACTCCTTCAAGACCTGTTGTTCATTACCAGGTAAAGGTGAGGACCCAGAGGGACAGCTGGGACATTTGCCTTAGTGTGTCAGCAGCTCTATGGCAACATTCAGCTCGTGTTATATACTCACTCAGGTTCACACGTCTTTTCTACAGCTGCCCACTGAGTCGCGTGAAGCAGCCTAGACCCATTGACCTTCCTGAATTGTTGGTGGGACTCCAAGGAGGTGGCATTACATTAGGCTGATCCTCTCTGAGTCTGGAATCTGAATGGAATGAGATGGTCCCTGGCATCTCAGCTGTGGACTGATTCAGTCTCCAGACCAGAAAGCCCACTTGCTGCATCTATATAGTGCCCCCAGTCTTTAGTTCGGCTCTGGGACTTGAATACTTCACCCTAGCCAGCTTGTCCCCTACCCACCCCACCCTTCTCCTCTTCTGATTCACCCTCCCTCCAGCCACTCCTGCTGTCCCCCCTTGCTCAGCCCTGCCTGCCTCTTCCCAAGTGTTTTCTGAAAGATACTTGATTTCAGTGAGAGCTGGACTGACGGCCACGCAATATGCTTTCACTCTCTTCATGCATGTTGGGAAAGCAGAAAGCTTCCCTAGGGATTCTGGGTAATTGGGTTAGTGGCCAGCTCACGTCAGGAAATTAAAAGGAGGCCCTGATCAGGTTCCTGCTGCATGGGATCTAATGGTTTTGTATTTATAGAGTGCTCTGCCTCTAGCCCATGCCAGAAATACCACTTTTCTGGTCTTGTGAATGAAGGAAGAGAAATTCTCTTGCTTTTCCAAAGTACATTAATGTTTTGAAACAAACCAACTCTCCAGCATGTCAGAGGACAGCATTGAGCTACTCTCTAGCCTGTATACCTGTGTGTCCCACCCACCCCTCTTGATAGTTCACAAGATCTTCCCAAAGCCTCCTGAAATACTCAGGTGCACTGACCCCTGGCTGGACAAGTGTTGATTGAATACAGACAGCTGCTTCTGGCTGTGTTGAATTCTTAATACGGTTCACTCCAGGCATTCGACACCAGAGCATTGGGTCACAGGTTCAGCCCATCTGGTCAGACCCCCACTTGACCATTTAGCAGCTCCCTGGGAAAGCTACTTAAGCCTTCATAAACTTCACTTTCCTCCCGGAAAATGCCACTCAGAGTAGTGGACATAGCCATCTTGTTCTCCCCTTCTCCAGGGATGTCTCTGGGCTTCTACCATGATGTCTTATGTTGATCATTGATTAGAGACAGTCTTCACGTAATAGCATTGATGTTTGTTTCATTTTCTTTGTGACCGGTAGGTAACTGCATTTATGGGGCACAGTGTGGTGCTTTGCTTTATATGTTATAGGAAGATTCAGTCAAGTTATCGGACATACCGTCACCAGTCTATTTGTTTGGTGGTCTGTGGTGAGAACTGCAATTCTGTATTAGTCTGGACATCTACGGTGCATCGTTTTGTTCAGTGGGGCACAGATTTAGCCTTCCTAGCTCATGGGGCTCTCTTTGATTCGCATCTCCCCTTTCCTAAAGCCCCTAAAGGGGATTTCCCTTCTGTGACCCGGAAAGCAGCCCTTTGGGGTCCCCCATCACCTGTCTGTCCATACTTAGCTGATGGTCTTGCTTCATATTGTCTTGGAAATGAAAACAGTAACATAGAAAATTTTTCAATTAATTAATTGTAGGGCTGAGATCAAACCCAGGGCCACACATATACCAGGTGAGTGCTCTACCTATTGGAGCTAGAACCCCAGCCCTCGGCCGGGGTCTCACTAAGTCACTTGAGCAGGTCTTGAACTGTGTGACTCTCTCTGCCCTGGCCACCAGGGATGCCACCAGGCTGGGCCAAGTAGAAGGTGTTTTTATTCCTCCCAGTTGGTGAGTACATCCTGTGCCTCAGTCCCTTGTGGCGATTGCGTGATTCTCTTTATTCAGAATGTAGTAGTTCAAAGGTCGCTGGCTGTTGAGGACAGGGTAGCAGCTCTGCCATCTCAGCCTGTGACCGACTAGGTTCACGACCCCAGTTCTCACGGCTAGCCAGGACAAGGGGTCCTTTCATTCACAGGCTTTCGGTAGAGCCGAATCACGTGGGCACCCCACTCAGTGAAAGAGGGGGGGGGGCGGGGGGGCGGCGCTTTTTTCAGCTGGGATGCTGTGGGCTTGGCGGAAATGCTGTTGGTATGGAAGAAGGGAATGTAGAGGACACACATCTTCAAAAATATTTTCTTAACATTTCTTTCTTTAGTATGTGAGTGCAAATGTGAGTGTGCATGGAGGTCAGAGGTCAGCTTTTGGGAGTCAGTCCTTTCCTTCCCATATGTGGGGCCCCGGGACTGACTGAACTCAGGTTGTCAGGTTGGAGGGTGGGCACGTTTACCTGCTGAGCCGTCTAAGAAGCCCAGGACAGGTGTGGTTGAGAGCCCGTGCTAAACAGGAATATTGGCACCTCCACCAAAGTAAGGCAGAAAGCACTGTTCAAGGTCCCCGAATCATCCCCACTTTTCATTTTGTTTTTCTCCATTCTTGGAGGGAACCATTTGCCTGGCTTTTGTGTTATTTTCTCTTTGCCTGTTCATAGGTTCATCATTGAGGGTTTTTGTTTGTTTGTTGAGATGGGGTTTCTTTCATTTTGTATCTCAGGGTGACCCGAGCTCTCAGCCCTCTTCCTGCCTCCGTTTCTTGAAGGCTGGAATTACAGGGAGGAGCCGTCAAACTTAGCTTCTAGTTTTATTTGTCTATCTTGTCTTCTAGTTTTTAATGAAATTATGCTTGTGAGGTTTTGTTTTTGTTTTTGGTGGGAGGGATTGTTTGGTTTTTCAAGACAGAATCTCACTTTGCTGGAATCTGCTTATGAGGTATTTTTTGTTTTTTGTTTAAGATTTTTAATCATTTATGTGTGCTAGGTATAGTGACACGTGGCCTTTAATCCCACACTTGGGAGGTAGAGGCAGACTGGTGAGGCTAGCCTGGTTTGCATAGTGAGTTTCTGGACAGCCTGAGACCCTGCCTCAAAAACAAAACAAAACAATTTATGTGTGTGTGTGTCTGTGTGCTACGTGTTCATGGGTACCATTGTAAGCCGGAAGAGGGCATTGGATTCCCTGGAGCTGGACTTACAGGCAGCTGTGAGCCCCCTGACACAGCTGCTGGGATCCGAACTCGGGTCCTCTGGAAGAGCAGCAGGTGCTCCTAACAGCTAAGGCACCTCTCCAAACCTAGGATTCTGGACCACAGTAATCAGTAGCTCTGAAGTGGATGCTGGTTCTTGCATAGTTTGTTTATTTTCCATTTCTTCAACATAGGAGCCAGTAAAAATCATGTTTTGCAGACCATAAGTACTCAGCCCCACTGATATAATGATAAGTTGGGCCGTGTTTCAGAGGTCAGAGGCTGGACTTGGCCCTTGAATGGGAGTCTACTAATTCCTTTCCTTCTCTACCACTGATGGGTGCCTTGGGGGCTTGTGGGCTCTTGCTGTCAAGGGAGTATTGCACTTAATGCTTGTTTCCCAGATGCACATGCGCAAGAGTTATTAGCACCCGGGAGAAGGGTTTGGAATAGGTGTCTTCAGCTCAGAGTGTGTGTGTGTGTGTGTGTGTGTGTAGTATGTAGTATGTATATAGGCACCAGTGCACAAGCCAGAAAAGGACACTGGCTATCTTGCTTTATCCCTCTAGGCAGACCCTTGCAAGCTGCAGTGGTCTAACTATCTGTCTGCCTCACACAGTGCTATGTTAGAAGCCACAGTAGCTTTTTACATGGGTGCTGAATATTTTTGAACCCGGGTCCTCATATCTGTGCAGCATAGTACTCCTAACCACCAGGCTGTCAACCCAGCCCCCAAACCCGATTTTATATGGACATGAAGGTTGAACCCAGAGCTTCTCATGTACCAGACAATCACTTACAGATTTTAATAATATATGTATTTTAGTTTTAATTATGTACATGTAGGAGGAGCAGGGTCTATTTATGTGAGCCTAGATGCCCATGGAGGTCAGAAGGTGGCACTGGATCCCCTGAAGCTGGAATTATAGGTGGGTTGTGAGCCACTAGGACATGGGTACTGGGAACCGAACTCGGGTCCGCTGGAAGAGCAGTAAGCACTGCTAACAGCCAAGCCATTTCCCCACAGCCCTGGGGAGTTTAATGTTGGACTTCTTCTTTTTAGATGTTTGTTTGGTTTTGGAGACAGGTTCTTGCCTTGTAGTGATGGCTGACCTTGAACTCATGGCCTCCCTCCTGCCTTAGCCCTGAGTGCTGTGTTTTGGTTTGTTTGGTTTGGTTTTTCAAGACAGGGTTTCTCTGTGTAGCTCTGGCTGTCCTGGGTCTCACTCCATAAGACCAGGCTGGCCCCAAACTCATAGGGATCCACCTGCCTCTGCCTCCCCAGTGCTGGGATTAAAGGTGTGCACCACCACCGCCCGGAGTTTTAAGCATGGAACACCACACCTGCATCATTTTTCTTTATTTTCTTGAGGCAGGGGCTCACTGTTGAGTGATGCTTGCCGTTCCTCTCCACAGTCAAGACTGGTCCAAAGAAGTGTCATCTTTTTATGGACCCGGACAGTAACCTAAGTAGATCTCCCTGGCCCTGTTCCTTCTCAGCCCTGATGCAGCCAGAGAACTCTTTGTTTGTTTGTTTGTTTGTTTGTTTGAGACAGGCTCTCACTGGCTGGCCTGGAACTCTGTGTGGACCAGGCTGGCCTGGAGCTCAGACATCCACCTGCCTCTGCCTTCTTCTAAGAGTTGGGTTTATTGATGTGTGCCACCTCGCCCAGTTCAGAAGTCTTTTAAAAGCCACCGTGAGAGTTTGTCTTTTGTTTTCTACCTTCTTGAAGTTCTCCGTGGCACTTAGAAAAACGCTGGAACATCTGACTGCGGGTTCAGGTCTGCTCTGAGACTCCGCCATCATCTCCACCGCCCTGTCCTGTCTGCATTCCCGTCCGTTCAGCTCCAGCCTCATCAGCTTGCTTGCAGTCTCCAAGCATGGCAGACGTAATTCTCACCTCAGGGATTCCAGACAGTGCCCTCTCTCGGAGCGCGTGCCTGAAGGCAGGCTTCTCGTCCTTTCGGCCCGCCTGTAGATGAGATCTCCCCCAACACTTGCTCTCAGAGCCTCCTGTGGACCTTGTCATCGAACTTCTCCCACTCAGGAAATGACCTTGTCTGTTTATTTATGCACTTGGCTTATTTTGGGTACTCTGCCATCGCTAACACCCTGGTTTTTAATTCAAGAAGTAGGGTGGCAAATTGCCTCTCCATTGGACTGTCAGCTCCAGGGTGGTATTGCGGCAGAGCGCATGATTGAAAGGCCCCGGTGGAGTATCTGAGACCAGCAGGCTGTGGTGGCATGATTGATTCGCAGTGTCTATCGCAGGCAAGGAAATGGAAAGTGGTGGCCCCGGTGACAGGACCTGCCATGCTTGATCTGGCCCAGCTGTGCTTCAGTGGCTTTCCTAGGGCCACCCATCAAGGACATGACAGAGCTGGGTGGAGTGTAGGCTCCTTGTAGGAAGCTGGTCCTGCCTTCAGGATGGGTTCCTTGCCCAGCAGAAGCCTGCAGTCCCTCCCCAGCAAGAATGGAGTCGAGTAGGGCCTGGCTGGACTGATTCTTCCCTGTTGGGGGTAGTTTTAGACCTCGGCTGTGGGAATGCAGGGAGAACACAGGCGAAATGTCCTTATTAGTGTGTTGCCGTGGGCCAGGAGGATCTCGAGGATGGAAGAGTGACAGTAGACCCCTGCTTCCCAGAATACTGGGGTTCCTCTAACCATTCAGGCACCCCAAGTCTATAAGCAGTTGGCAGGAGCCTAGGACTATGAGGTAGAGGGTTTGTTTGTTTTTTGTTTTTATCCACTAGGAGATCCCTCCTCCCCCACCAGCCTCTCCCAACTCTCTATCACCAGGTGGACTGGTTGGTTTTGTCAACTTGACACAAATCTGGACATAGCTGGAAAGAGGGAGTCTTCATTGAGAAAATGTCTCCATCATATTGATCTGTAGGCAAGTCTGTGGATGTATCGTCTTACTGTTTATATAGGAGCACTCAGCCCACCGTGAGTGGTGTCACCCCTGGGCAGTGGTCTGGGCGCTGTAAGAAAGCAGGCCGAGCAATCTGTGAGGAGCAAGCCAGTAAGCAGCACTCCTGCATGGTCTTTGCATCAGATTCCTGTCTTGAGTTCATTCCTTGGCCTCCCCCTGATGATGGACTGTATAACCTGTGAGCCAAATACGCCCTTTGCTCCCGAAGTTTCTTTATGAGTCATAGTGCTTAGCACAGCAGAAGAAAGCAAACCAGGATGCCAGGGTGATCTCCAAAAACAACAACCCCCAGGAAGAATGCTTAGAACCAAGAACTATATCATAAAGACCCAGATCCAGCATACAACCGCTGAAGAGCTTTGAAAAGGTATTTGCAAGATATTCATCTGTCAGGTGATGGTGGTGGTGGTGGTGCACGTCTTTAATCCCAGCACTTGGGAGGAAGAGACGGGAAGATCTCTGTGAGTTTGAGGCCAGCCTGGGCTACAGAGCTAGTTCTAGACAGCTAAGACTAGACAAAGAAACCCTGTCGTGTGTGTGTGTGTGTGTGTGTGTGTGTGTGTGTGTGTGTGTGTGTGTGTGTGTGTGTGTGTGTGTGTGTGTCTGTGTCTGTGTCTGTCTGTCTGTGTCTGTGTGTCTGTGTGTCTGTGTCCGTGAGAAGGCTCTAGACGAGAGGTTCTCAACCTGTGGCTCATGGCCCCCAGTGATTGAACAACTTTTTTCATGGAGTGGCTCACAAAATGGGGTGGCCCAAGACCATCAGAAAATACAGATATTTATGTTAATGGATCACAACAGTAGCAAAATGACAGTTACGAAGTAGCAACAGAAATAATGTTATGGTTGGGGGTCAGCACCACACAGGGAACTGTATTAAAGGGTCGCAGCACTAGGAAGATTGAGAACCACTGTTCTAGACAGTGTATGACCCCAGAGACCCCAGGCTCAGAGCCTTCGAGGAGCGAGTCCTCCATTCTGAGCCGTTCCCTTCCTGGCAGACCGTCCTCATCATGCAGGACACTTGGTCAACCCCAAATCCAGATGCAGATCCTTCCTCTGTCATTCCTAGCATTGGGGCCCCAGGTCTTGTGTGTACCAGGCTGGCCTTGAACTTCTCTGCATCCTAAAATAGCCTTGAATTTCTGACCATCTTACCTCCGCCTTCAGAGTACTGGGATTACAGGCAGATACCACCACACAGGTTTGTGCAGCATTGGATTGAACTCAAGGCTTTATGCATGCTAGGCCAGTACTCTACCATCTGAGCTACATCTCCAACCCCACTTGACCTTTCTCTTGTCCTCTGTTTTCTCCTGATGACAGCCCTGAACTCTCTCCGTCCTCAGAACTGTCAATGCAACTCAAATGTGAGATGAGCATGCTCAGCTTTGTAAGCAGAGCCCTGTTCAGTCCAGGACCTGCTCACTTCATAAAGAAGCTGAGCATGGCGGAGTCAGTGTTGCCGGTGGGTTTTGAACAGGAAAAGTCTCAACCTTGATGACCTTCACAAGGTCATCTACAAGGGATCCTTCTTGGCTTTAGTCTGGGACCAGAGTGAGGAAAGGATCCTGGCTTCTAGGCTTTTCCTCCCCGCCCCCCTGCCCTTGGTAAACCTCCCTCTGGGGCAGAGGAACACGTGATAGTGGAGGTCAGCACCAGACAGGCTTGGGGCCAGGTGCAGGACCATGCTTTAGCTAGTTATTTTTAGTGCAAATGAAAGAAACTTAAACTGGCTGCCACCCCAGTACCATCAGCTATTTTTGCTTTGAAAGACTGGGATCCCGTCCAGCCTTGGGGGAGGGGCTGCAAATGAGAAGCAAGGCAGGGGATGGGGAGGAGTGGGAAGTATTGCTCTTCCATTAAGAAAGAGTGAGAGGCCTGTTGGTGTCATGGTGACCTGATCATCAGTGCCTGATCAGGAGCCCTGATGTTCCTGCAGTGGATAGCAGAGGCCAGCAGGTGGGGCCTGGTTTGAGATGCTCCCCTCCTCCCCATGAAGCTTCTGGACCGTCTCCTGGGTCCTAAGTAGGCCCCCTGCCCGCCCTTGTCTGCCAGCCTACCATGATAAGGCTATCAAAGAAGGGTTGAGCAAGTGTGACTTAGCCAAGGCCGAAAGCTCTGTCCTTGGCCTGGACAGAGGTGGCCCCTGGGCTCCTCCTTTGCTATCATGCCTAGCAATTTGAAATTCATTTTATTTTATTTCGAGATGGGGTCTCAAACTGTAGCTAAGGCTAACCTGAAACTCACTCTAAAGCCCAGGCTAACTTGGAACTCTGCCTCAGCCCTTCAAGCACTGGGATTACAAGCAGGAAGTTCCCACACCTGCTACACATTGGGGCCTAGAGCATACTAACTCTTCATTCTGGATTCCTACCCACTCCCTCCACAGTGTCCAGCCTGTCTTCTTTGTCTGACCTTGAGAACTCCAGAAGCCTCAAAGGTAGAGCTGGACCACAGCTGTCTTTGGTGTCTGGCTCATTGCTCTCCAAATGACTGAGTAGTATACGTGTCTAGGCCACATTGGTTCACCTATGGCCTCTCATGGCCACTGAGGTTGCTCCCTGATGTGAGTTAGCTCCCATGAACTGTACTGCAGCGAACACTGGCCTGTTTCCACCTTCAGCTCTCAGGTGGGGCGAAAACCTAGGAGTAGGATTTGTGGTGATTCTGGGTAGGTTTTTTGAGAACACACACAGCATTCTATGCCGCCACCAGAATTTTACAGAAGTGTTTAAACTTTTCATTTTGAGAACGTTGAGCTACAGTTGTGAGAAAATAGAGAACGATTCCACATACCCTTCCCCAGTTCCTTTGTCACAGTGTCTTGAAAATATAATACACTATACAGCCCAGATGCTGATGTATCGTGACAGAACATCCTTAGGGATGAGATATTTTAGTAGTGGTGTTAGCATTTACTTAACACTTACTGTTTGCCATCGAAGATTTTTTCAAGTGCTCACATATTCATGACATAGGATGAAATGAGCTGTTAGCCCCGTGAGGTAGGCACCATTACCTCATCTTAGAGTCCCAGGAAGTGGAGGTGCAGAGAGGTGAAGACCCTTACCCAGTTCCACTCCAGTAGCTGGGTGTGGTTTGGTTTACCCAGCTCTGCCCCAGGCCACAGCTCATCCCTTCACCTTATGCAAGGAGCTCCCACACTTGTCCAGGTATCTAGCACTGGTCCAAACTCAAGGACCCTGTTTGCCCAGGGCTGTGAATTGCATTGACTACCAATCCTTTTTACATTCATGAGATACTGTCGAAGCATTAGATTTCTCTGTACATCCAAATGGGTTAAACAGTATCCAACAGTAGTTAAAACACAGGCCACGTGTTCTTTTGTATTTAGAGATCTGCAGTGATTTCCATATTAGCATTAGTAATACCTTTTTATGTTTGGAAAGTCTCCATGAAAGGATAGGATCTAGTAATCTCAGACCGTAACTGTAAGTTAATTAGTACTTTAATTGCATTTCCTGAGTGTGCTTTTTTGGGTATTTTGCTAACAAACCATAGACATTCTTATTTCAAGACTCTCTTTCCTCTGTCTCCCCAGTTGGTGTTTGGAAGTCACATCCCAATTTAGGAACCATTGTCCCTCATTTCCGTGGAGATGACTTTTACTGCCAGAGCTCTGGTAGCCAGTAGCTTAAGCGTCAGCAGATGAAGTTGTTTTCGATTTTTCTCTGTCCCGTGTAGCCCAGACTGGCCTTAAACTTGGATGTATAGTTAAGGATGACCTTGAAGTGTTGATCCTCCTGCCTCTGCTTCCCAAGCATTGGCTTTCTCTTCCTAGCAAGAAGCCTGGGGTGACGATTGAGAGAGGTATTCCCCTGCAGTTGAGGTTGTCAACTGCTCGACCCTTTCTTCCATGTTTTCAGTGGCCCGGGGTGGCTGCTTCACGGCTGACTGCAAGGTAGTCCTCACAAATACCAGGGAAGCTGCTAGAACAGGTAACAGAATTGTTGGGACTGGCTGGAACTTGTTGCTTCCATAAACAATCCAGAATGGGAACATGGGTAGCATGTCTAAAAGACCCACCTGCAGGCTCAAGGTGATGTACTTCTTCAACTCCGTGTCTGGTGGTGGGAGCCCTTAGGAGGGGGGCCAGCCTGTGCCACTGCGTCTGGTTTTAATGAAAACAGAAGCATCGTACTGAATGAATATAAAAACTCAATGGGACGGAAGAACAAGCACAGTTGACTGCTGTCTGCAGAGGCTTTCAGATATCCACTGTCTTTGGCCTCGAGGTACTGACAGTTCTCAGTCCAGAGCAGACTGTCGCAATAGAAACAAAGGCAGAAAAGGCGGGAAGAGACAGGAAAGGCAGGGAGAGGTGGCCCACGTTAAGGAACAGAAGGTAAAGACTGCTTGGCCTCGGAAGAAGAGTGTCCCGGAAAAATTCAGGTGCCTGAAGGATTGCCCTGGAGAACCTCAGTGTCAGCTCCAAGGCTGGGATGGAGCTTTGAAAGAACTTCATGAGGGAGGAGGGCCTGCCTTGGACAGGTGGGACAGAGGGAAGTCGAGAGAGGAGCTGTCTGAGATGAACACGTCAGCCACCCTGCTGGCCACCACAGCTCAGTACGGGGCTTGTCTGGAGCGGCCCATGGAGTGAACAGAGGGAGTCCAGAAAAGTCTGGACTTCCATGGCAGGTCTCAGGAAAAGCCATGATCCAGGAAGGCCTTCCTGGGGAGGGTCCAGAAAAGTAACTGTTTCCAGTGTCGGCTAGGAGGGCAAGGTCATTGGATTTAGAGGTTGGCACTGACTCTGTGCTGGGATTTGTGCTCCACAGAGTGAGAAGCACAGGCCCACATCCTCCACTCCAAATGATCATTACAAATCCTGACCGGTGTGGCGCATGGTGCAAGGCTGTAGGCAGTACAGAACCTCCTGCCCTGGAGAGCCCAAAGCATGATGGGAGCAGGCCTGTGGTGGCTCTGGAAGCGACTAGTGAAGTGTGTAGCTCCTGGCCCCTTAGAACCTCTTTGCCACACCCCCACCTCAAGGTCATTAAAATGTCAGGAAAGCCTGGACTCCAGCAGAGTGGGTCTGACCATTGTCTCCTCCCAAGCCCGAGGATGACACCGAAGCTTTGAACCACTTCCTCCAAGTGTCAGGAGCTACATCAGCCTGAACAGGAGCACTGGGTTCCCTGGGCTTCAGGTCAGAGGCTTCCTGGGTTTGGATTTGAACAAAAGCTTAGAAACACGGAGAACAGATGTGTTTCACACCAGTCTTTGATATGCAGTCCTTAATTCGTTCCAACCAGAGAAACTTGATGTGACTCATGGGGCCCTTTGGAGTCACTGGCTGCCTGGCTATGAAGAACTGGAGGGAGAAATGCAGAGGAGAGTTTGAGGACTTGAGATGTGCCCTGGAAGGTCACTCCTTGGGATGGCAAAGGAGCTTGGGCACTGACTCTGACCGGGCAAACCAGCCAGCCCCTCATCCCGTTTACCTTGTTTGTTAAATGAGGGAATGGCAGTCAGTCCATATGCTGTGGGTTAAATGGTGTAATATATATAGAAAGTCTTCTGTGAACCATGCTGTTAACCATAGCTGATGTGACTTACTAGGAAGTTGAACACAGTGTTTTCCTAAGCACCTACTGGCTACCAGGCTCCGTGCCAGAACCCAGTGTGGGTCACAAGCAGGCCCTGACCTTAAGGGACACGAAGCCAGCAGGGAAGACTCTGGTGCTGTGAAGAAACACCTGGTGTGTGTGCTCTTATTCATCAAGACTTTCTTGAACACCCTCCAAGGTCTTTAATCAAGTCAGAGAACAATCCAGAAGGGATATCAGGGGTGTCGACTGCCTTGTTTTTTTTCTTCCTATTTCAAAAGTCTCTCTAGCTGACAGCTGCCTTAGGGTTAGTTAGGTAGGCTAGGGCAAGAGGAGAGTCCCTTGGAGGGGCTTCTGGGGGAAAGAAATGGCGAAAGTGGGGGCAGACCCCCACTTTCTGGACTCAAGAATGAGAGAGCATGGGTCCTCACTGTCCTGGGAATGCAGTAGGGTTACTCTTCAGCTTGTGTTGGCATTTTAAGGGGTAGGAGCTGGGAGAACAGTAAGCAAGGGGTCTCTTGTCTAGTGTGTCTCTGCCTCTATTTCAGGGTGGAGGGACAAATGTGAGCTACAATCCAAGCCTGTAGGGTTAGGGCTGTGTTGAGGGGATTGAGCTGTTTCCTGTGTCCTCCAAGGGCCAGGATGATGCTCAGGTGGACTCCAGAGCAGGTCCACAGAGTGCCTGGGAGCCGTGCCCACAGACTGCATCTCATAGCTCATCTTGGTAAGAGGCTTATTTGGGGGCTGCAAGTATAGCTTGATTAGTAGAGTTCTTGTCTGGTGTGCACAAAGTCCTGGGTTCAAACCCCAGTATTCCATGAACTGCTCATGGTGTCCCATGCCCATAAATCCCAACACTGAGGAAAAAGAGACAGGAAAATTAGAAGCTCAGGAACTTCCTTGGCTACTCAGCAATTTGGAAGCCAGCTGGAGGTACATAAGACTGTCTGGGGGTGGGGGTGGAGGGGTGAGGGGAGAGGGAGGCAGAAAGAGGCTCATTTGCTCTTCTAACAAGCCCCAGATGATGGTGATGCTACTGTGTAGCATGAATCTTAAATGGTCTTATTAATAAGATCAAACCTGAGGCCAGTTATTGGGGTGAACGCTGGAAGATCAGAGAAGCAGAACAAGCCACAGCTATCTCAGCTGAACTGTGCTGCTCACGCCTGAATGCTTAACCAGCCAGATGCTTAACTAACTTAGTTCCTGGTCCTCACACCTTATCTACCTTTTTGCTTTCTGCCATCACTCCCTGGGATTAAAGGCTCACTTTCTGGGATTAAAGTTGTGTGTCACCATGGCTGGCTGTTTCCAGTGTGGCCTTGAACTCACAGAGATCCAAAGGGATTTCTGTCTCTGGAATGCTAGGATTAAAGGCGTGAGTGCCACCATTTTCTAGCCTCTGTATCTAGTGGCTGTCCTCTGACCCCAGATAAATTTATTAGGGTGCACAATATTTTGGGGGACACAATACCATCACACTACTGGTCTCGGGCCCACACTTTGAGAAGACCACCCCTCTCACCTCTGCCATCACTAGCCATCTTATGCATGCTCATCACATCCTGTGACTTCAGTTCTGCCCCGGAGCTTTGACCACCAGCTGGGTCAGCCCCGGCCCACCGGTCAGGCTAGCAAAATCATCAGAGCAGCATTCTGCTGGTGACTGAGAGATAAATCACCCAGACCAGACCTCCAGTGTGTGAGGAGTACCAGCAGGCTGAGCTGACACAGCCAGCAGCAGAATCCAGAACAGCCCTTCCTTCCCTCTCTCCCTCACAGCTTCTCGCTTGCACATCCTTAGCTCAGGTTCTATTGCTAGAGAAACTTACACAGACCCTTTGATCATCTAATCAGAGGCAGGACATTGTTGACAGCTTCACAAGAGGTCCACAGACTAGCTTAGAAAGCATCGGATCCCAGAGTGCTCAAGATCATCGTCTGTGTAACCAGGATGTTGTGTCTTAGGGCTGCCCAGGCATTCTGTACCTTTCTCCTTCCCATGGGATGGCTCTGAGTCACAGCTCATCTTTTCACCTCTAAGGGGGATAAAGAACCCAGACCAGTGGAAGTGCAGCACAGGACCTCAACAAGATGCCCCTCCAAATGGGAATTAAGCATTAGGTAGAAGTCGGGGGTGGGATGCTGAGTCCCCCTCACTCACTGTAGTGTTTACTACAGCCTTGTGCAGCAAGGCTTGTTACAGAAGTTCCAGTGTGAGTTTGAAAGGACTGCTAATGAGCTGAGGATGTAGCTGTGTTGGTGAATGTTTGCCTGGTACTGAGGAGGGTGGGGTCCTGCAGTCCATCCCCTGCACTGTGTAGACTGGGTATGGTGGCGCAGACCTATAATCTTCCCCTTGGAGGTTGAAGCTTGGGGATCCCAGGTTCAAGGCCAGTTTTGGAGATGACCACAGACTAGGCATGGCTGAGAAGTAACTAGCTCCCTCAGAACCAGTTCCCTCTTGTTGGGCTTGGCTCCTGCCTCCATAGCTCCAGGATGGCCTTTGCCCTCCGGAGAGGATGTGAGCTGTGGCCTTTTGTTGAAACTGGGTGTGGGTGTGCCCCAAAGGCATTGTCCCACCTACAAAATCATGTCACTTTCAATTGCTATCATTCTCTAGGCAATTTCCTCTTTTCCCTAGGACTGTTTGGATGTAACAGTAGTTGTACATACTGTCAAAGAATATGAATGGGATGGAAATCATCCTTCTATCAAGTGGCTAATTTTGACTTCCTCTTGTGCAGCTTGGGATGGGCTGAGTAGAGTGGGCGGGTCAAGACTGCAGACAGGTCTGCAAGTCTTCTGGGAAAGGGAAGGGCAGGCCTTGAGGTGAGGGTATTCTTACCTTTAGGGGACAGAACAGGGGTTGAACTTTAGAAGAACTTAGAAGCCGAGGCAATAACCCTGCTTTCTCTCTCTCTTTTCATCTGCCACTTTACTTTTGAGACAATCTCATGTAGCCCAGGCTAGCTGTAGATTCCCTGTGTTGCTGATCATGAACTTCTGATCTCCCTGTCTTCACCTTAGTGCTGGGATTACAGGCACATGCCACTATACTCGTTTTTTTTTTTTTATACAACTGTTGGGGATTGAACCTAGGGCTTTGTATATGCTGGGCATTGCACTGTACCAACTGACCTACATCCCTAGCCCCTCTCTGCCAGCTTTGTGAACCCAGCCCTCCCTGGATACAGAGCAGAACCAAGATAAGGACCCTTGGCAGAGGGCTTTATTGTGTCTTGCTTTTAGAGATGAGGGCTCAGAGGCTAGGGGTCTCAGTGTGATTTTAGGAGGATGCTGTACCTGGAGAGGTGGGAACCAGGCTAGCAAGTCAAATGGGCTGTTCCTTCAGATGATGTCTCACTTCCTGGCATGAAGCTGGATGGCCATGAAGCTCTCAGCCACGGCTGCAGTTCCAAAGCAGTGCCTCCTCCCCTGGAGATTTGGAACAGCCCTCGATATCAACCTCTTTCTTCTCTGACAGGTGTGCGTCTTGACCGAGTGCGTGGAGGGCGCCAGAAGTACAAGCGACGGCTGGACTCGGAGAACGGCCCCTACTTGAGCTTACAGATTTCCCCACCTGCTAAAAAGCCAAGTGTGTACCAGGCAGCTGCCCTGCCCTCCCTTCTCAGCCTGGAATACCTGGCATCCTCTGTTATAAATTATTATGGGGAGTGGGAGGGGACCCCTGAGGGTATCCCACACATGCAGGGAAACACGCTGGCATGGGCAGATGGAGCATCGGGCTGGTGGGCAACCCACTGGGGCTATTCTGTCCTCCCTCTGTTGGGTGGTGAGTTTTGTGGATCTAAAGACTGCCAACAGTTCCTGGTATTTCCTGGCTCCATCAGAAGGCCTGTCTATATGGAATGGCACAGAACTGGCCTCCATGTGAAATAAGAGCCCCAGCACCCAGACCTTGTCCCCATGCATGGCCACCCTCCTAGAACTGCTAGGCCTGGGTCGTCTGAGTTGGCTTCCCATTGCAGGGGACATCTCAGCGCCCTTAATCACTGCTGCCAGCGGCTTTGGGATGTCAGGAGACAGACAGATGGCAGCCACATTTGACCCCCAGGGCTTCACCCTCACCCTTCCCTTCTTCCCTGGCATTCATTTACTGTTTGCTCCCTCTTTGCTCATTACAGTGACTAAGATCGTCTCATATCTACTGGTGGCCGAACCGGACAAGCTGTATGCTATGCCTCCCCCTGGTATGCCTGAGGGAGATATCAAGGCCCTGACCACTCTCTGTGACTTGGCAGATCGAGAGCTCGTAGTCATCATTGGCTGGGCCAAACACATCCCAGGTGAGTCATGGTGGGGTGGGGGCAAGAATGGTAAGGGGCTCTAGGCTCCCCCAGTCCCATAGATGAGCCTTTGGTGTTTGGTGTCAGGCTCAACGAAGCCTGGAAGACCTTTGCCACCCCACTTAAGGTCCTTCTCTCTACTATGGGATTGAGGGGAGTAGTATTCGGAAGGGTCAGTAAAGTTTATGGACTGCCAGGGGCTCATCAGACTTACCTGTCATCTTACTAGGACCTGCAATAGGTGCAGAGAATTGATAATATTTGAAGAGCAAGTTCCTTGAACCCACAAGTCAAATCAGCACTCTGTTCCTGAAGAGTTTATTGGCATTACAGTGGAAAGCAGATCCCTTCTTTTGCCCTAGCTGTGGGCAGAGAGAAAAAGAAAGGGGTTAGGAGCAGGGCCTTGGGAGTTGGGTCAGGTTCAGATTCTAGGCCCAGAAGCTGAGTGGCCTGAGCCTGTCACTTGACCTGTGACATGGGAGTATGAGAACTCCATCTTTGTAATTAAACTAAACAGGGTGACGTGAGGCTGTGAGGTCCAGGTGTGGAGTCCATCCTGGACCAGTGTGTCACCTGTGAGCTCACCGTGGCCACCTGCTGGAGCTTTCCCTCGTCTCCGTGTTGAGATCTCGAAGCTTCAGGGGCAGGAAGCATTTGCACAGTGTATTTCAGGCCCTCGGGGTCTTCACCCTCTGCTCCACTGAGAGCCTCTCTTGGTCGGGGTGAACAATGGGAGCCCATCTGATTCCATATTGCACACACCTAGGGGCCTTTCTCTGTACAATTTAAGGTCCTGTCCTGTGCTCCAGCACGGGGCTTCACTGAGTCATGCTGTTCCCTCTGGCAATGAACCCCTTCTCTTTCTAGCTACATGATTCGTGGCTTTGTCTGTCTGTCTCTATGGTTTTTTTGTCAGCCGTGGCCCTAAAAGATGACCATAACACACAGGGCAACACAGCAGAGGTGTGCTAACTCGTGAGTGCCAGCGGTTGATTGAGGTGATTCAAGTCCCGTGTGAGTGAGACTCATGTGTGCCCCACAGGAAGGCACCGGCTTGTGGACAGGGGTTGGAGATGATGTTGCCGACACTAACCTTCGGCAAGCCTAGAGGATTCGGAAGTGGTCCCTTGGCACTCTAAGCCTTGGGTGGGTTTGCCAGGTACCTGGCTAGTGCGTCCTTTGTAAGGAGCTCAGTCTCCTGGGATTACACACTCAGTAGTTTTTAAATCTGTCCTGTGCTGCCTCAGCACAGATGTGGCGTCAGGCCGATGCTTAAGACACCTCAGCCTGGATTGCTCCACTAACCCCAAGCCAAACTGGGCACAGCCACCCCGGCCCAGCCCTCAGCTTACTATTCCGGGTCAGATAGTGTCAGAGGGATAAACAGGAGTGGCACCTGGTGGTCTCCCGGATCAGTACATCTTCCTTCTGTTGGCCTTGCCCTCATTACACCTGGGGGAAAGGAGTGTCCAGGAGACTCACTCTCCTAGCTGGTATATTTTTCTTTCACATCTGTGCCAAGTTAGAGGGACAGGTAAGTGGGGTGATTGGTGGGGACATAGGCTTGGAGCCAAACCATCAGGGCTCCTGTCCCAGATCTGCCTTATGGGGCTTGTGTAAGGTTTTTCTGAGCCTCAGTGTTCTCATCTGTGAAATGGGAATCCCAGAAGCCCCCACTAGGAATCCCAGGAGGACATCACTCAAAACTGCCACAGCTGCCATGGTTGTCACAGTGACCAGTAGTGACACAAGCCTGCTTTGCACCAGCATTTCCTCTCCAAAGACTAGTTCCTGTGGATGAAAAACAGAGTGAGTGTGGCGGCACACACGTGTAATCTCAGCACTCCAAAAGCAGAGGCTTGCCGTCAGTTTGAGGCCAGTCTGTTGTGCATAGCAAGTTCTAGGTCAGCCAGGCTACCTAGCAGAAGAGACTCTGTCTCCGGAAACCAGAACCATAAATAGGAGGACGTGAAGTAAGCATGGGCCCCCTTGTTTGTCTTATACACTGACTTGACTATTTTGCATACATATGCATGTGGAATCATGTGGGTAATTAATAAGGGTCTCCTGCTACCATTTGTAAACCTCACACTAAGGGCAGGGACAGACCAAGTGTCCTTTTATTAAAAATTATTTTTTAATGTGTATGGCTAGGTGTTTTGCCTGCATGTAGAGCTGTGCACCATGTGCATACAGTGCCCGAGGAAGCCAGAAGAGGGCATCAGATCTCCTGGAACTGGAGTCACAAATGATTGTGATCTTCCGTGTGGGTACTGGGAATCTACCCTGCATCCTCTTTAGGAGCAGCAAGTGACCGCTGAACCATCATCTCTTCTAACCTTGTGTCTGACACTTTTAAATTACTGACTTAATCCTACTTCTGATGGAACACTTATTCGAGGACGGGCTTACAGAGAGAAAGGAAGCATTTGAAGATTGATTAGGGGGCTCACATGTTAGAGCCCGCAGCAAGACCATGTTGAGTCTTGTTGATTCTGGTCAGGGGCACGCAGAAGGAAGAAGGACTGGAGTTGTGCAGCAGTCTTTAGACAGGGGATTGGCTCACGCTACAGTGTGTGCACCCTGTGGTCTACAACCAGATGCACAGAGGGTACCTCATGCTCACAGAGTAAGCGCTGGATAGAGGGTCTCTCCCAGTATGTGGCTTAGACAGAGTTGTAGTGGTGCCCTGCCCACTAACCAGAGATCATCTAAAACCTGGAACCTCTAAATAGGTTGCTATGTCTGAAACCCATAGATAATGTATTTTCATAATATCGCTGCCCTGGAGTTTGTCCTTCTGTGTCTCATGTCTCGGTGTCTGTATCTGGGGTCTTTAGTGAGTGAAATGAGGACCACCTAGCATATTGGTGTACTGCATTCCCCCGACTGAGGTGGCTTCCCGGGACAGACAGGTGGGCAGCATAGACAGCATCGATACACCAGAAAACAGCCTGACTCCTATACGGAGCAGCATAGAGCAGGGTGGACCCAGATCACAGATAAACTGAAAATCGTTCATTTCTGGAATCTTCTACCCAGTCAGCTGACCTTGCATCACTAAAACCCTGGAAGAGGGACTACTGCTTATTTTCTGTTTGGGAGACAAGGTGCTACGGTATAGCAGCCTTGGCTGGCTTCAAAGTCCTAATGATCCTTCTGCCTCTGCCTCTTCGGTGCTGGGATCACAGACTGATGGGAATAGCAGTTTGCTCAGTTACGACTCGGGTCCCTTGGAGGTTACAGAACTGGAAATGCAGTTTGGGCTTGAGCTGAATTTCCCAGGTGTTGGGCTTCCTGGAGGGCAAGCCCTAGTAGTGACAAGAGCAACCACAGCAGTGACCTCTTCCTCCCTGGGATCCAGAGACTAGAGCCTTAGCTGGCAGCAGCCTTTGCTTGCTCCGGCTGCTGGTAGTGCTCAGTGAGTTGCGGTCTCCCTGCGTTATTGGCCACTTGTTTGCCCACCCGCCCCCCAATCCCCGGCAGCTGGGACTCCAGCCTGGCCAGGAGAGCCTTCATGGGGAGTCATCACTAGTGCCCAGCCCGGGGTGCTGTGTGCAAGGGATCTCCAGAGGCCTCTTCAGGAAGATTCTTAGGACAGCCTGCTCCTGGGGAACCGCCGTCTGGCTGGATGAAGGATGAGCTGCCGAGTGACAGCAGCTGTGTCTGAAGTGGCCCCGGATCCTATAATTACATCTCCCTTTATTACCTCTCTAATGGCTCTCCAGGTCGGCAGAGACCATCATAAATTAGCAGATTATGAACTCCACTTGCCACAAATTACCTGCTTTTTTTTTTTTTTAAATTCTAGGAGCGCATAGTGTCATGGGGGATGGGGCCAGCTGTTATTAGATCCAGTGGTGTAGATAACACAGTTTTCCTGAAGCTGTGAGCCGGGGGCCCTGATTTGGCCAGTGCTCCCAGGATGAGTTTGTAGGGAGAGCTGGTCAGCCTTGCTGGTCGGGAGCCCAGGTCACCAGAGCCTCTCAGACCGGCTGCTGCAGGGAGGGGCCTTGCTGGCCCAGATCCCAGATGAACTGATGGAGGCCCAGCTCCCTTGGAAATACAAGTGGGGGTGTTTTCCCCGAAGGTGGGGAGGGGCGCACCAGCTGCTTGGGTTTTAAATAACAGAGAATCTACTTGTCATGCAAATACCAGAAGTGAACATGAAAACCTCCAAGGCCCCCATGTGAAAGCCTTCTGGGAATTCCCTGTGTGTGTACAGCCAGCCACAGTGTGTTCCCTCCCCCACAGGCTCACATTTTAACACTGTTCTCCTGCTGTATCATGTGATGACGTTAAATACTCCTGTGCTTCCTGTGTGCTGAACAGATCAAGAAGTGTCCTGTGCGTGCACACATTTAACCTCAGCCCCATTTTACAGAGGAGTGTAGATGCACCAGGTGGAGGGCCGCCTTGCCTAGGGTCACCTCTAGTGGCTGGCAGAGTGACGGGTGTGACCAGTTGGCTCTGGCGCCTGTGCGCCAGCCTGTGTTTTGCACATCCACACAAATAGTTCTCCCTCACACTTTGTGGTGGTTCATTGATGAACTGTTGTGTTTATATAATAAGTACATGTATCACAAATTGTATTTCCATCGTTTTCTGCCTGGCATACTTTCTGAATGTGATTAACAATGCTGCGTCTCTCGTCCGCCACCCGGTCCTCTCCTGGAGCTAACCATGTCTCCTCCTGTTTTCCCTTCTAGTGTTTTCCTCAAGAACTAGAAAGCATTAATATGGTTTCAGATACTGACAGCAAACACTGTTGGTAGCCTGGGGTTTTCAGAACTCTGTCCAGCATGGAGAGAAGGCATTTTCTCCCCTGAGGGTGAGCCTGCTGGGCCACCAGCGGTTGAAAGCTAGCCTTCTGAACGCTCTCCCACAGCAGCAAAGAGTTTTCTAAGTGGCTGCCTGCCCCACCCCCAACCCCTAGAGCAGGCCAGCCTCTTACATGACCCTTATATGGGGTATAAACTCTGAGCAAGTATTTGAGGTTGTTTTCCTGCCATGCCAGGGTCAGGCCACGGCATCTGTCTGTCTGTCCTCTGCTGTGGCTGCTTACCAGGCTAGGTGGGCAGAGCCTAGGTGGGCAGAGCCTGGGCAGGAAGGTAAGCAGGCCCCCAAGGCGCCCCCACCACCACCACCCTGTGTCTGGTGTCTACATATTCCAGGCTCTTGGAGATTAGGGCTCAGGAGCATGTCTGTACCCCCGGCGAGTGTCCCTTTAGAACATAGGCCTCAGGTCCCTTGTGCAGGTTCTCCCTGGGCTGTCCTTGAGCAACTCTACCATTGCATGGTCTCAGAACCTTCCAGTCACTGCAGCTCTTCTTCCTTTCTCTCTTTGTCTGTCTGTCTGTCTGTCTGTCTGTCTCTCTCTCTCTCCTCCTTTATTTCTTTTTTTTTTCCTTCGAGACAGGGTTTCCCTGTGTAGCCCTGGCTGTCCTAGAACTCACTCTGAAGACCAGGCTGACCTTGAACTCAGAGCTCCGCCTGCCTCTGCCTCCCAAGTGGTGGGATTAAAGGCGTGCTCCACCATGTTGGTTGATGACATTTAGTGACCTGTGACATCTTCTCCACGGTACTCCTGGGAGGCTGGGAGTTACAGTTTGAGTAAACCATTGGTCGCCATGGGGCGCCGAGAGGGACAGAAGCCTGCTTGTGACATTCTTGCAGAGATTGTGCCTGAGGGATGAGTCTCAGCAGCCTGTTTGTATCCCCAGAGCCTGGCTGTGCCTCCTGTGCACCCTCTCCGCTGCCTTCCAGTTCACAGTTAATTCCCCCCTGTGTGCCGCCCCACCCTCCTCCGTCTCTCTGTTCCCATCCAGCTCCTCCCTGTGCAGTCTGCTTTCCTCCCTGCCCACACCCTCCCGTGCTGGCTGATTGGTATCTGCTAATTAATGTCACCAAAGCCTCTCTCCTACTCATGGACCTGATAAGGGAAATTGAATGTCCATTTCTATCTATCTTTTATTACCTCCGGCTTCCTGGGCCCCCACAGGCCGTCACATACCCTCTGTGGTACTGGAGACGTGGGTAGCAACGGACGTACAACTTAGCCCTTGTGTCCTGTCATGTCCCCCCAAGGATGCACAGTCACCCAAAGTCCCCCTAGGTGGTAGGTACAACCTTCTCTGTGATTGGTCACCTTTAGAGTCTGGCGGCTAGGTGGTGATCCAAGGCACAGGTTGTATGGGCAGGTTCGGGGTTCATAATGGCAAAGAGACTTAGAAAATAAAGATGAGGTAATTGGCCTTCAGCTTCAGGGGTACCCCCAAGAGGGAAGGCATTTGTCATGGGTGGGTAACAGGAAAGATGCCGCACTGGCCCTAAGAGATGGGCCATCCAGGAACCGGGCAAGTCCAAAGAGAAGGAAGTAATAATGACTGTACTAATAAATACAGTAGCGGCTTCCTCAGTCATACTTGGCAGAGGGATGGTGGCTCACTGTGCGCCACAAGTGGTGTGGGGTCTTCCTTCATACATGCCTTTCATCCTCATGACACCCACATGTCACAAGCAATGAGTAGGCAGGGCTTTGTCAGAAGTTAACAAATCCTTTCATTAGCAGAATTGCCTAGAAACACATTTCCTTAATTTCAGCTGCACACAGACCATTGTGCAAATGGCTTGTAGACTCTCTTCTTTCACCCCACCAAGCACTGGGAGCTAAAGTTAGGGCCCCACACATGCTAGTCAGGCACTCGGCAACTGCACTGTATTTCCAGCCCTGTTTTGTTTGAGACAGGGTCTCGTGTGGTCAAAGCTGGCTTTGAACTCCACATCCTCCTCCCAAGTACTGGTGCCCAGCTATTTCCTTCTCTCAATAAATCTAACTTGCTCGAGTTAGACTAATCTCCCCGCTTCTGGATGAGCCCCCCTGAGAAGTTAACTGCCTCCTGTTTTGTGGTTATGGTGTTTGAAATTAGCGAACTTACTCTTCTCGGGCTGTTAATCGACTTTGCCTAAATCAAGTCCACACACAGACAGTGCAGTTCCAGCATGTCACCAGTCTGGACACATGGGCTGACAGGCTGTGTCTATGGAGCTTTCTCCTCCTGGCAGCCTCTGCTTTTGGTCACAGGAGCTTCTGCCCAGGCCAATGGACAACTGAATCCCCCTTCTTGGCTGGAAACTGCATTAGAATCAGAATTGTTTTAAAAGAGAGAGACTCCCGGGAGGTCCCGTCTTGCCACCCTCAAATCCTGCTATTAATTCAGCAGCTCCTTCCATTACATATGCACGTAATTAATCTCCAGATACTGGGAAAGACCTAGAACCAACAAGCACAGTGATCATAACTGTCAACATTGACCCAGCTCTTATTATGTAAGTCTTTCCCATGAATTCTGGTGTGACTCATTTACTGAGGGGGTGGAAGCAGCATCACATGGCTCCCCCACCCCCAGCAGGGTCTGGAGATGCAAGGACACAGTCCCCGGCTTTCACTGCCTCCCCCAGTCTGCCCTCTAGCAAGCCCCAGGGAAGACCCTGGGCCCACTTCCGATCCTTGTCCTCTTCTCCCGCTTCTGCAGGCTTCTCGAATCTGTCACTCGGGGACCA
The DNA here is from genome assembly GCF_903995425.1 of Onychomys torridus. Classification (NCBI taxonomy): domain Eukaryota; kingdom Metazoa; phylum Chordata; class Mammalia; order Rodentia; family Cricetidae; genus Onychomys; species Onychomys torridus. The sequence goes on from NC_050456.1 coordinate 55,065,787, forward strand.
GATGAGCCTGCTGCAGAGTGCCTGGATGGAGATCCTCATCCTGGGCATCGTGTACCGCTCGCTGCCCTATGATGATAAGCTGGTGTACGCGGAGGACTATATCATGGACGAGGAGCACTCTCGACTGGCGGGGCTGCTGGAGCTTTACAGAGCCATCCTGCAGCTGGTGCGCAGGTACAAGAAGCTCAGGGTAGAGAAGGAGGAGTTTGTGACGCTCAAGGCCCTGGCTCTAGCCAACTCAGGTAATGGTGGCCTGTGACCCTCAGAGGGAGCCTGGCAAGCTCAGGCTGTGGGCGGGGCTGGCTGCGATGGGTATGGGGTGATGGACATTGCTGTTATTGGCGAACACTGCGCGGTAGTCCTTTTCTCTTCCTGTGATAAAAAGCAACTTCCAGAAGAAAGGGTTTATTTTTGGCTTAGGCCTCCAGAGGGATAGAGTCCATCACCAGAATGGGGAGAGAAGGTTTGGTGTGGCAGCAGGAAGCAGAGAGACGGCATTTCATCCACACACGAGGGAGCAGGAAGGGGGGGAGGGGGGAGCGAACAGGAAGTGGAATGAGGCTATAAACCTCAAAGCTGCTCCTCCAGCAAGGCTCCACTTCCCAAAGGTTCCATAACTTCCCCAATACACCACCAGCTGGGGTCAGGATGTTCACATACATGAGCCTGTGGGGACATTTCTCATTTAAGTCAGGCCACACTGCAAGGGTGGCCTGGAGTTGAAAGGATCGTCATGGAGGCCAGCGCTAGTTTTGTATTTCCTAGGCCTTTTGCTTGCGTAAACCAAAGGATGCGGATTCTGAGTCCGTTGCTAAGGGCTGTGTCTGCATCTACCCCTTGAGCTTGTTGCTTCCTTCTGAGCCTAGGCAACCACAAGCAGTGTTCACTCCACAATGTATTCATACATAATGATGTTAACCGCATACCTAGCACACAGTAGTGAGTGCTCAGCTTGCTAAATTGGCTATGACATGATGCCCATTAATTTTTACTATAGTCCCATTTTATAGATTTGGAAATTGAGGCTGGGGAAGTTGGGAATTTGTCTAGAGTCTCACACTGTTTAAAGATGGCAGGGTTAGTCCAGATGTAGTGGCACAGGCCTTTAATCCCAGCACTAAGAAGACTGAAGCAGGAGAACGGTTGAGTTTAAAGCCAGCCTGATCTACATAGTGAGTTCCAGGATAGCCAGGACCCTGTCCTAAAATATATTTTTTTTAAAATTAGGGAAAAAAAAGTGTCATGGTTAGGATCTAAGACCAGGTCATCCAATTCTCAGATAACACAGTCTTATTCTGCTCTTTGAACCTTCCCATCAGATCATCAGGGTACAAAGACATCTAACCTCCCATGTGAATGGTAGTCTAGCATTAAAAAGTTTTGAGATTATTCTGTTTCCTAAAATCCCTACAACTTCAGCTAGATTATCCGGGCAAGGCATTGGGTAATGGAGAGATCTGTCCACATGTAGAGCCTCTGTCCTTCTGGAGGTCATCTGTTGGCTGCTGGGGACAGGGAGAAATGTGGGGTCTCTAGGTGAGACCGGTGCTAGACATGTACACATACACTCACACTCCTGCTGCAGGGCAGTGGTGGCAGAGTTCCTTGCTCTGGCCAGATGGATCTGAGTTCAAATTCTATCTCTGGGGCTGAAGAAATGGCTTAGCAATTAAGAGCACTGGCTGCTCTTGCAGAGAACCTGGGTTTAGTTCTCAGGATCCACATGGCAGCTCACAGACTTCTAATTCCAGCTCCAGAGGATCCAACACTCTCTTCTGGCCTCTACTGGCCCTGCATACATGTGGTGCACACACACACACACACACATGCACGCGCACGCACACGCACACGCACATGCACACACATACACTATCACTGACACTAACAGCATGACCTTGATTTGCTCTGTCCTTGAGTGGAAGGCCTCCCCAGTACCTCTTTCAAGCACCTGTGAATATTAAAGATCAGCCAAGGATAATGCAGCCCAGTGCCTGGCCTAGAGGAAAGCTCAGTAAATATTGACGATTGTCACCGCTGTTATAATGTCAGAGGAAATAGTGTTCCCAGCACACAGATGAGGGAGAGACATATACACAGGCAGACTGCCGCTTCTCAGTGGCTGACAAACTGGGACCATTGGTCACTCTGGCTTTGAAGCACAAACAGGGACACTTGATGCTCAGACCCAGGTTACTCCATAGCACTCCCACCCTCAGCCACATGAGTTTTTTTTGTTGTTACCTCCCTAGAGTTACCCTCTCGTGCCTTTCCTGAAGTCATCAGTACCCCCTGCCCCCCAGGCATTATCAAGCAATGTGGGCTCCGCACAGCACAGCACAGCAGTCTGCATTAGAACTATATCATCCCACTCCTCCTCACCCTCAGTGTGCTCTTTCCACTGTGAATATCTTACATTAGGTAATTTGCTACAATTAATTAACAAGCCAATAATGATTGGCATCTCTCTGGGTTTAGAGATCATTTCACTCTGTAAGCCCAGGCTAGCCTGAGATTGACTATATATCCCAGGCTGGCAATAAGACTCCTGGCAGTCCTCCTGCCTCAGCCTCCTCACTATTGGAATTACAGGTATATGCCACCCTCCTAGGCAGTGGCCCTTGCTTGCCCCCAGAGACTCCTTGCTCCTATCTTCCATTGGTTTAAAAGATCCTAGTGCCTTGTAGTCCAGGAAGGAAGAGCTGTTGGACATGGACCTTGCAGGTCATAGCCTCAGGACAGGACAGTCACTCAGGAGCCTACTGCACATGTTAGATGGAGAAGGTATAGCCAGGAGACCACTGAAGCCTCCTGGTATCAGTACAGGGGCCCCTGTGGCTAAGTAGATGGGGTGACTCAGGGAGCGGCCAGAAGAACAGAGCTCATCAGGTGCTGACCCAGTCCCTTGAGAGTATGCCGGCTGTCACTCACCTACATCTTAGTCATCTCTAGGGCTCTTTGACAGCAGAAAAAAAATTCATACCTATTGATTTTGTAATTAACAGTTTATCAACGCCATCAATACAAACTTACTGATGGATTGCAAAGAGATTGATCCTACAATGTTATTTTATTTCATTTTTGGTTGAAAGCACCTGCCAATTGTGGCTTCTTGGGGAGGGTGACAGGATGGGAAATGGGGTCAGAGGTGGCTAGGGACCAACCCTGCAGGGACTCCGGAGACTATAGACTGGAAAGAGACCCAGAGGAGTCCAGAGCATCACTGGAACCAGCCATCTGGTGCAGCTGCATTAGCAGTGTGGTGCCAGGCCACCTAGCATGCTCTGGACTTGCTTGCTTTTTTGAGGAATCCACAAGGTTGGCTCAGCTCCCTGTGTCCACACAGCAAGCTTTGGTGCTACAGTTCGTGGAGCCAGCACAAGATGGTAACAGAAAGTGCCTGGGTAGTTCGCCCACATGACAAGTTCTAGGGGATTCCTAGGTTGTTCTGCTCAGACCCAACTCTATCCCAGGGTTTCAGATATTGAGTTCATGGGCTACATTCTAAACCAATGCAGTGCTGGGTATCAGAATCCAGGTTTTGAGCTTGCTAGGCAAGCACCCATCACTAAGCTGTATTCCCACTGGCTCCCTCTGACACCATGTCCCTGTACTCCTTTCACCCCCACCCCAAAGCAGCTAGATCTTGAATTCTGCCCCTTTATATCAGATGCTCTGCAGCCAGAGTTGTGAGGTTGGCTGTACATATGGATCAGGAGATCATAAAGACATGATGGTGCCAGTAGTGATAGTGGTGAGGCTGCTGTGACATGGGCACTTGATTGCTCTATACCCTTAACCTGTATAACCTCCTTAATCCTATGAGGTAGGTATGACTAGGAAATGGGAGATAGAGAAGTTAAGTAACTCGCCCCAAGTCTTATAGCTTGCAAGTAAGGCACATAAGATTCTAGCTCTGCTGGCCATGTTCCAGGGTCACCTCCAGGGTATCCAACAGATCTGCCCATGTTCAAGCCCTTTCAGTACCCTCCTGGTGGTCTCTCTGGGGACAAGCCCAGTACCATCATCGGTCACTGACTCAGCCCTAAAGTGAAGATCCTTGTTCTTCAATAGTCAGCCTTTGAAGATAGACCTGCTGCCTGCTGGCCTGGTTTCCACTCCAGATATGCCTTCTGTCCTGGGGCAGCCAGCCCTTGCTGACGCTGACATTCTCTCCTGTGTCTGCAGATTCCATGTACATTGAGGACCTACAGGCTGTTCAGAAGCTGCAGGACCTGCTGCATGAGGCGCTGCAGGACTGCGGAGTGAGCCAGTGCCATGTGGAGCCATGGATGACCGGCAAGATGCTGCTGATGTGGCCCCCCTGCGGCAGAAAGCAGTCATAGCCATGCAGCATTTCTACAGTGTGAAACTGCAGGACAAGGTGCCCATGCACAGACTCTTCTTGGAGATGCTGGAGGCCAAGGTGTGATGGCCCAGCACATGGATGGATGGACACGTTCCATGGTGGAGACCTCCACAGCCACCAGCCTCGACTTTTGACACCTGCATCAGGACTCTGAGCTGTCCCAGAGTAAGTAAGAGGTTTCCTGCTTCCTGTCCTTGTGCAGACTCCTGGGGGCAGAAGATGGGGAGACAGGGATGGGAGGGCGCGTGCAGGGGTCTCATCTGTCACCTGCATTTTCTTTGGTATTTTTTCCTTCTCCATGGGTGGTGCTAAGGCTTGGGCCAGGGCTGACTCCCCTTAGGGCTGGAGACAACCAGAGGAAGCACCCCACAACCAAAAGGCAGCACATCCATTTCCAGACCCCTCTCCATTCAGGACCTAGAATGTAACCTGGATGAGTAGAGCTTAGTGTCCAGGACCCAAAAGACTTCCATTGGGTTCTTCTGGAGGTGTTGGTGTCAGAGAGGGCAGGCCCTTGGGGAAGGAGTGTCTCCAAAGGCCCTGCTTCTGCCGAGGTCTGTGGCTGCTCCTGCGGCTCTGTACCCCCACAATCCAGCTGGCTGCCTCCCCTTCCACCTTTTCCCTTGTTCTGCTACACCTAGGGTCCAGTTGGTGCTCCTGCCTGCCCCAAGTTTCTACATCCCACCAGCCCTCCCAGAAGCCCCTCCCCTGCTTCCTGCCCCTACCTCAGCCAGCCTAGGTAACTCCAGGGAATGTACCTGGGAACTCAGTAAAGAGCTGGGTCCTGTACCCACTGCTCCTGTTGCCTCTATTTCCTCCTCCTCTTGAGTGTGGCCAGATTAGAGACCTGTGGAAAATTCAGAACCTGGCCCCACCAGCAGGCACTTGGGGACCCTCACTCAAGGTTAGCATCCTTGGTTGGGGTGTAGGATAGGTAGAGGGCCCAGCACTTGAGGGGAGAAGATGGAATGACATCTTGGAAAGGAAAGAGCACTAAAGGTCTCCCCTGGCTCCTCCCTTACCTCATAAAAGGCAAGGTTTTGTGCCACAGGGGGGCACCCTATAACCACCAGGGGTTATTGGGTGTAGCCCTCTTGGGTGAGTGACTGTCAAGACCTGGTAATTGTTGCATAGTGGTCCACCAACCCATCCAATCTTCCCGAAAGGGCCATCTTAATAAACCCCTCAGCTCTGGGCACATAGACAAAGCTTTCTTCTGATTCACCCACTCAAGGGGCAGTCATGAGCTCTCACTGGTGTTTAGAGGCTGGCAGAGCTGAAGATGTTCATTCTGGAGAATGCCCAAAGGCAACCTATTCTGACCCCTTCCTGCAATGCAGGAGTCCCCCTTTTCTGGCTTTCTGACACCATCACCTTCAAAATGCTGCTGGCTCTTCCTTCCTGGTGACATATCTAGGAAACTGCAGGGACTCCAGATCAGAGGCTGGCCACTTCACATAGTTAATGCTAAACTTTTTTAGGAGAGCCTCCCTCTCCCTGTCCCTTTACCTACAAGGAATTGCATCTTGCAGCCACTGGATGAGTGGATGTTGAGGCATCCATGCTTCTGCCTGAGCTCTCATAGTCCCTGATCCAAGGTAGATAACACTTCTGTACTGAACTGTCACTTCAGTACATGATTAAGCCTTAGGAGCTGGGATTCGGAGAGCCTAGCCTCTGAGAGCCCACCCCAGCCACACTGCTGTGTCCCAGAGTTTTGGGAAAGAGGGTGTTACCCCATAAATGTCCACCTTAGTCCTCCAGCACTTCAGCTGGGCTTCCTTCCCATACCAGCAAGATAGGACAAAATGCCCGCAGCTGGCTGAGTGGACACTGCTGGAGCAGTTAATGCCCTAGGAAGGCAGAAGAGGGTTTCAGATCTCCTGGAACTGGAGTCACAAATGATTGTGATCTTCCCTGTGGGTACTGGGAATGTACCCTGCATCCTCTGTAGAAGCATCAAGTGACAGCTGAACCATCATCTCTCTAACCTTGCGTCTGATACTTTAAAATTACTGATTTGATCCTACTTCTGAAGGAACACTCATTTGAGGACGGGCTTACAATGAGAAAGAAAGCACTTGAAGATTGTTTGTGGGCTCACATGTTAGAGCACGCACCAAGACCATGTTGAGTTCTTGTTGATTCTGGCCAGGGGCACGCAGAAGGAAGGAGTTCAGACTGCCTGGGACTAGAGTTGTGCAGCAGTCTTTAGACAGGGCTCATGCTACAGTGTGTGCACCCTGTGGTCTACAACCAGATGCACAGAGGGTACCTCGTGCTCACAGACTAAGCATTGAACAGAGGGTCTCTCCCAGTATGTGGCTTAGACAGATTTGTAGTGTTGCCCTGCCCACTAACCAGAGATGATCTAAAACCTAGAACCTCTAAATAGGTTACTATGTCTGAAACACATAGATATTGTATTTTCATAATATCGCTGCCCTGGAGTTTATTTGTCCTTTTGTGTCTCATGTCTTAGTGTCTGTATCTGGGGTCATTAGTGAGTGAAATGAGGACCACCTGAGCATATTGGTGTACTTCATTACCCCAACTGAGGTGGCTTCCCGTGAGAGACGGGTGGGCAGCATAGACAGCATAGATACACCAGAAAACAGCCTGATTCCTGTATGGAGCACAGTAGATCAGGGTGGACCCAGATCATAGATAAACTTAAAATCATTCATTTCTGGAATCTTCTACTTCCTATTTTCATACCCAGATAGTTGACCTTGCATAACTAAAACCCTGGAAGTGGGACTACTGCTAATTTTCTGTTTTGGAGACAAGGTGCTACTGTGTAGCAGCCTTGGCTGGCTTCAAAGTCCTAATGATCCTTCTGCTTCTGCTTCGTCAGTGCTGGGATCACAGGCTTATGGGAATAGCAGTTTGCTCAGTTATGTCTCGGGTCCCTTGGAGGTTACAGGACTGGAAATGCAGTTTGGGCTTGAGCTGAATTTCCCAAGTGTTGGGCTTCCTGGAGGAGACTTAGAAAATACAGATGAGGTAATTAGCCTTCAGCTTCAGGGGTACCCCCCAAGAGGGAAGGCGTTTTTCCTGGGTGGGTAACAGGAAAGACTCCTCACTGGCCCTAAGAGATGGGCCATCCAGGAACCAGGCAAGTCCAAAGAGAAGGAAGTAATAATGACTGTACTAATAAATATAGTAGCAGCTTCCTCAGTCATTCTTGGCAATAGGATGGTGACTCACAGTGTGCCACAAGAGGTGTGGTTCCTTCCTTCATACATGCCTTTCATCCTCATGACACCCACACATCACAAGCAATGAGTAGGCAGGGCTTTGTCAGAAGTTAACAAATTATTTCATTACCAGAATTGCCTAGAAACACATTTCCTTAATTTCAGTAGCACACAAAACATTGTGCAAATGACTTGTGGACTCTCTTCTCTCATTCCACCCCAAGCACTGGGATTTAAAGTTAGGGCCTCACAGATGCTAGTCAGGCACTCAGCAACTGTACTCTATTTCCAGCCCTGTTTTGTTTGTTTGTTTCGAGACAGGGTCTCATGTGGTCAAAGCTGGCTTTGAACTCCACATCCTCCTCCCAAGTACTGGTGCCCAGCTATTTCCTTCTCTTAATAAATCTAACTTACTCAAATTAGACTAATCTCCCCGTTTCTGGATGAGCCCCCCTGAGAAGTTAACTGCCTCCTGTTTTGTGGTTATGGTGTTTGAAATTAGCAAACTTATTCTTCTCTGTGGCCTTCTCATAAATCAGGCTGTTAACAGACTTTGCCTAGATCAAGTCCACGCACAGACAGTGAAGTCCCAGCATGTCACCAGTTTGGACACATGGGCTGATTGGCTGTGTCTATGGAGCTTTCTCCTCCTGACAGCCTCTGCTTTTGGACACAGGATCTTCTGCCCAGGCCAATGGACAACTGAATCCTCCTTCTTGGCTGGTAACTGCATTAGAATCAGAATTATTTTAAAACAGAGAGACTCGCGGGAGGGAGCAGAGAGTTAGAGGCCCCGTCTTGCCACCCTCAAATCCTGCTATTACTTCAGCAGCTCCTTCAATTACATATGCGCCTAATTTATCTCCAGATACTGGAAAGACCTAGAACCAACAAGCATAGTGATAGTAACTGTCAACACTGACCTAGCTCTTATTAAGTAAGTCTTTCCCATGAATTCTCGTGTGACTCATTTACCGAGGGGGTGGAAGCAGCATCACATGGCTCCCCCATCCCTGGCAGGGTCTGGAGATGCAAGGACACAGTACTCCACTTCACCCCTCCCCCAGTCTGCCCTCTGGTAAGCCCCTGGGTCCACTTCCGATCATTGTCCTCTTCTCCCGCTTCTGCTGTCTTCTCGAATCTGCCACTCAGGGACCAGATGAGCCTGCTGCAGAGTACCTGGATGGAGATCCTCATCCTGGGCATCATGTACTGCTCGCTGCCCTATGATGATAAGCTGGTGTTAGTGGAGGACTATTTCATGGACAAGGAGCACTCTCGACTAGTGGGGCTGCTGGAGTTTACAGAGCCATCCTGCAGCTGTTGCACAGGTACAAGAAGCTCAGGATAGAGAAGGAGGAGTTTGTGACGCTCAAGGCCCTGGCTCTAGCCAACTCAGGTAATTGTGGCATGTGACCCTCAGAGGGAGCCTGGCAAGCTCAGGCTGTGGGCAGGGCTGGCTGCGATGGGTATGGGGCTATGGACATTGCTGTTATTGGCAAACACAGCGCGTTAGTCCTTTTCTCTTCCTGTGATAGAAATCAACTTACAGAAGAAAGGGTTTATTTTTTACTTAGGCCTCCAGAGGCCTAAGTCCATCACCAGAATGGGGAGAGAAGGCTTGGTGTGGCAGCAAGAAGCAGAGAGACGGCATTTCATCCACACACAAGGGTGCAGGGGTTGGTAGGGGTGGGGGTGTGAACAGGAATTGGAATGAGGCTATAAACCTCAAAGCTGCTCCTCTGGCAAGGCTCCACTTCCCAAAGGTTCCATAACTTCCCCAATACACCACCAGCTGGGGTCAGGGCGTTCACATACATGAGCCTGTGGTGACATTTCTCATTTAAGCCAGGCCACACTGCAAGGGTGGCCTGGAGTTGAAAGGATCGTCATGGAGGCCAGCGCTAGTTTTGTATTTCCTGGGCCTTTTACTTGCGGAAACCAAAGGATGCAGATTCTGAGTCCATTGCTAAGGGCTGTGTCTGCATCTACCCCTTGAGCTTGTTGCTTCCTTCAGAGCCTAGGCAACCACAAGCAGTGTTCACTCCACAATGTATTCATACATAATGATGTTAACCACATACCTAGCACACAGTAGTGAGTGCTCAGCTTGCTAAATTAGCTATGACATCATGCCCATTAATTTTTACTATAGTCCCATTTTATAGATTTGGAAATTTAAGCTGGGAAAGTTGGGAATTTGTCCAGGGTCACACACTGTTTAAAGATAGCAGTTTTAGTCCAGATGTAGTGGCACAGGCCTTTAATCCCAACACTAAGAAGACTAAAGCAGGAGAACATTTGAGTTTAAAGCCAGCCTGATCTACATAGTGAGTTCCAGGCTAGCCAGGACCCTATCATAAAATATATTTTTTTAAAAATTAGGAAAAAAGTTAGGATCTAAGACCAGGTCATCATATTGTCAGATAACACAGTCTTATTCTGCTCTTCGAACCTTCCCATCAGATCATCAGGGTACAAAGACATCTAACTTCCCACGTAGATGGCTGTCTAGCATTAAAAAATTTTGAGATTATTCAGTTTCCTAAAATCCCTACAACTTCAGCTAGATTATCTGGGTGAGACATTTGGAAATGGAGAGATCTGTCCGCACATAGAACCTCTGTCCTTCTGGAGGTCATCTGCTGGCTGCTGGGGACAGGGAGAAATACAGGGTCTCTAGGTGAGACTGGTGCTAGACATGTGCACATATACTCACACTCCTGCTGCAGGGCAGTACGTGGCAGAGTTCCTTTCTCTGGTCTGGGCCAGATGGACCTGAGTTCAAATTCTATCTCTGGGGCTGAAGAGATGACTTAGCAATTAAGAGCACTGGATGCTCTTACAGAGGACCTGGGTTTAGTACTCAGCACACACATGGCAGCTCAGAATTCTAATTTCAGCTCCAGAGGATCCAACACCCTCTTCTGTCCTCCACTGGCACTGCACACACCTGGTGCGAGCATGCACGTGTGCACACACACACACACACACACACACACACACACACACACACACACGTACGCACACACACACACACACACACACACACGCACGCACACACACACACACACACACACGCACGCACACACACACACACACACACACACACATACTATCCCTGACACTGTCAGCATGACCTTGGTTAGCTCTGTCCTTGAGTGGGAGGCATTCCCAGAACCTCCTTCAAGCACCTGTGAGTATTAAAGATCAGCCGAGGATAATGCAGCCCAGTGCCTGGCCTAGAGGAAAGCTCAGTAAATATTGACGACTGTCACCACTATTATAATGTCAGAGGAAATAGTGTTCCCAGCACACAGATGAGGGAAAACTGGATCTCAGGTAGAGACATACACACAGGCAGACTGTCACTTCTCCGTGCATGCCAAGCTCTCCCTTGAAAGTCTCATATCCTAGGAAGTCCTTGAGTGACTGACAAACTGGGACTATTGGTCACTCTGGCTTTGAAGCACAAACAGGGACACTTGATGCTCAGACCCATGTTACTCTGTAGTGCTCCTACCCTCAGCCACATGGGTTTTTTTTGTTGTTACCTCCCTAGAGTTACCCTCTCGTGCCTTTCCTGAAGTCATCAGTACCCCCTGCCCCCCAGGCATTATCAAGCAATGTGGGCTCCGCACAGCACAGCACAGCAGTCTGCATTAGAACTATATCATCCCACTCCTCCTCACCCTCAGTGTGCTCTTTCCACTGTGTATATTTTGCATTAGGTAATTTGCTATAATTAGCAAGCCAATAATGATTGGCATCTTTCTGGGTTTAGAGATCATTTCACTCTGTAAGCCCAGGCTAGCCTGAGATTGACTATATATCCCAGGCTGGCAATAAGACTCCTGGCAGTCCTCCTGCCTCAGCCTCCTCACTATTGGAATTACAGGTATATGCCACCCTCCTAGGCAGTGGCCCTTGCTTGCCCCAGAGACTCCTTGCTCCTATCTTCCATTGGTTTAAAAGATCCTAGTGCCTTGTAGTCCAGGAAGGAAGAGCTGTTGGACATGGACCTTGCAGGTCATAGCCTCAGGACAGGACAGTCACTCAGGAGCCTACTGCACATGTTAGATGGAGAAGGTATAGCCAGGAGACCACTGAAGCCTCCTGGTATCAGTACAGGGCCCCTGTGGCTAAGTAGATGGGGTGACTCAGGGAGCGGCCAGAAGAACAGAGCTCATCAGGTGCTGACCCAGTCCCTTGAGAGTATGCCGGCTGTCACTCACCTACATCTTATCATCTCTAGGGCTCTTTGACAGCAGAAAAAAAATTCATACCTATTGATTTTGTAATTAACAGTTTATCAACGCCATCAATACAAACTTACTGATGGATTGCAAAGAGATTGATCCTACAATGTTATTTATTTCATTTTTGGTTGAAAGCACCTGCCAATTGTGGCTTCTTGGGGAGGGTGACAGGATGGGAAATGGGGTCAGAGGTGGCTAGGGACCAACCCTGCAGGGACTCCGGAGACTATAGACTGGAAGAGACCCAGAGGAGTCCAGAGCATCACTGGAACCAGCCATCTGGTGCAGCTGCATAGCAGTGTGGTGCCAGGCCACCTAGGCATGCTCTGGACTTGCTTGCTTTTGAGGGAATCCACAAGGTTGGCTCAGCTCCCTGTGTCCACACAGCAAGCTTTGGTGCTACAGTTCGTGGAGCCAGCACAAGATGGTAACAGAAAGTGCCTGGGTAGTTCGCCCACATGACAAGTTCTAGGGGATTCCTAGGTTGTTCTGCTCAGACCCAACTCTATCCCAGGGTTTCAGATATTGAGTTCATGGGCTACATTCTAAACCAATGCAGTGCTGGGTATCAGAATCCAGGTTTTGAGCTTGCTAGGCAAGCACCCATCACTAAGCTGTATTCCACTGCTCCCTCTGACACCATGTCCCTGTACTCCTTTCACCCCACCCAAAGCAGCTAGATCTTGAATCTGCCCCTTTATATCAGATGCCTGCAGCCAGAGTTGTGAGTTGGCTGTTACATATGGATCAGGAGATCATAAGACATGTGGGCGCAGTAATTGCAGGGGACATCTCAGCGCCCTTAATCACTGCTGCCAGCGGCTTTGGGATGTCAGGAGACAGACAGATGGCAGCCACATTTGACCCCCAGGGCTTCACCCTCACCCTTCCCTTCTTCCCCATCATTTACTGTTTGCTCCCTCTTTGCTCATTACAGTGACTAAGACTGTCTCATGTCTACTCGTGGCTGAACCTCACAAGCTGTATGCTATGCCTCCCCCTGGTATGCCTGATGGAGATATCAAGGCCCTGCCCACACTCTGTAACTTGGCAGGTCGGGAGCTTGCAGTCATCATTGGCTGGGCCAAACACATCCCAGGTGAGTCATGTTGGGGTGGGGGCAAGTGGTAATGGGCTCTAGGCTCCCCCAGTTCCATAGATATGCCTTTGATGTTTGGTGTCAGGCCCAACAAAGCCTAGAAGACCTTTGCCACCCCATTTAAGGCCCTTCTTTCTGCTATGGGATTGAGGGGAGTAGTATTCAGAAGGGTCAGTAATGTTTATGGACTGCCAGGGGCTCATCAGAATTACCCGTTATCTTACTAGGACCTGCAATAGGTGCAGAGAATTGATAATATTTGAAGAGCAAGTTCCTTGAATCCACAAGTCATATCAGCATGCAGTTCCTGAAGTTTATTGGCATTACAGTGGAATGCAGCTCCCTTCTTTTGCCCTAGCTGTGGGCAGAGAGAAGGAAGGGCTTAGGAGCAGGGCCTTGGGAGTTGTGTCAGGTACAGATTCTAGCCCAGAAGCTGTGTGGCCTGAGCCTGTCACTTGACCTGTGACATGGGAGTGTGAGAACTCAACCTTTGTAGTTAAACTAAACAGGGTGACCTGAGGCTGTGAGGTCCAGGTGTGAAGTGCATCCTGGGCCAGTGTGTCACCTGTGAGCTCACTGTGGCCACCTGCTGGAGCTTTCCCTCGTCTCAGCGTTGAGATCTGGAAGATTCAGGGGGAAGAAGTGTATGCCCAGTGTATTTCTGGCCCTCAGAGAGTCTTCACCCTCTGTTCCACTGAGAGCCTCTCTTGGTCGGGATGAACAATGTGAGCCCATCTGATTACATATTGCACACACCTAGGGGCCTTTCTCTGTACAATTTAAGGTCCTGTCCTGTGCTCCAGCACAGGGCTTCACTGAGTTGGAGACGTGCTGCTCCCTCTGGCAGTGAACCCCTTCTCTTCTAGCTACATGATTTGTGGCTTTGTCTGTCTGCCTCTACATGTTTTTTTTTGTCAGCCGTGGCCCTAAAAGATGACCATAACACACACGGCAACACAGCAGAGGTGTGCTAACTCGTGAGTGCAAGCATGGATTGAGGTGATTCAAGTCCCGTGTGTGTGAGAATCATGTGTGCCCCAAAGGAAGTCACAGGCTTGTGGACAGGGGTTGGAGATGATGTTGCCAACACTAACCTTTGGCAAGCCTAGAGGATTTGGAAGTGGTCCCTTGGCACTCTAAGCCTTGGGTGGGTTTGCCAGGCACCTGGCTAGTGTGGCCTTTGTAAGGAGCTCAGTCTCCTGGGATTACACTCAGTAGTTTTTAAATCTGTCCTGTGCTGCCTCAGCACAGATGTAATGTCAGCCTATGCTTAAGACACCTCAGCCTGGATTGCTCCACTAACCCCAAGCCAAACTGTGCACAGCCACCCCGGCCCATCTCTCAGCTTACTATTCTGGGTCAGATAGTGTCAGAGGGATAACTCAGGAGTGGCACCTGTTGGTCTCCCGGATCAGTACATCTTCCTTCTGTTGGCCTTGCCCTCATAACACCTGGGGGGGAAAGGAGTATTCAGGAGACTCAGTCTCCTAGATTGTATATTTTTCTTTTACACCTGTGCCAAGTTAGAGGGACAGGTAAGCAGGGTGATTGTTGGGGACATAGACTTGGAGCAGACCAGCAGGGTTCCTGTCCCAGAGCTGCCTTATGGGGCTTGAGTAAGGGTTTTCTGATCCTCAGTGTTCCCATCTATAAAATGGGAATCCCAGAAGCCCCCACTAGGAATCTCAGGAGGACGTCACTCAAATCTGCCACAGCTGTCATGGTTGTCATAGTTACCGGTAGTGACACAAGCCTGCTTTGCACCAGCATTTCCTCTCCAAAGACTAGTTCCTGTGGATGAGAAACAGAGTGAGTGTGGCGTCACACACCTGTAATCTCAGCACTCCAAAAGCAGAGGCTTGCCATCAGTTTGAGGCCAGTCTGTTGTGCATAGCAAGTTCTAGGTCAACCAAGCTACCTAGCAGAAGAGACTCAGTCTCTGGAAACCAGAAACACAAATAGGAGGACGTGAAGTAAGCAGCAGCCTCCTTCTTTGTCTTATACACTAACTTGACAATTTTGCATACATATTCATGTGGAATCATGTGGGTAATTAATAAGGGTCTCCTGTCCCCATTTGTGAAGCTCCCACTAAGGGCAGGGACAGACCAACTGTCCTTTTATTAAAAATTATTTTTTAATGTGTATGGCTAGGTGTTTTGCCTGCATGTAGAGCTGTGCACCATGTGCATGCAATGCCCTAGGAAGCCAGAAGAGGGTTTCAGATCTCCTGGAACTGGAGTCACAAATGATTGTGATCTTCCCTGTGGGTACTGGGAATGTACCCTGCATCCTCTGTAGAAGCAGCAAGTGACAGCTGAACCATCATCTCTCTAACCTTGCGTCTGAAACTTTAAAATTACTGATTTGATCCTACTTCTGAAGGAACACTCATTTGAGGACGGGCTTACAATGAGAAAGAAAGCACTTGAAGATTGTTTGTGGGCTCACATGTTAGAGTGCGCACCAAGACCATGTTGAGTCTTGTTGATTCTGGCCAGGGGCACGCAGAAGGAAGGAGTTCAGACTGCCTGGGACTAGAGTTGTGCAGCAGTCTTTAGACAGGGCTCATGCTACAGTGTGTGCACCCTGTGGTCTACAACCAGATGCACAGAGGGTACCTCGCACTCACAGACTAAGCATTGAACAGAGGGTCTCTCCCAGTATGTGGCTTAGACAGATTTGTAGTGTTGCCCTGCCCACTAACCAGAGATGATCTAAAACCTAGAACCTCTAAATAGGTTACTATGTTTGAAACACATAGATATTGTATTTTCATAATATCGCTGCCCTGGAGTTTATTTGTCCTTCTGTGTCTCATGTCTTAGTGTCTGTATCTGGGGTCATTAGTGAGTGAAATGAGGACCAACTGAGCATATTGGTGTACTTCATTACCCCAACTGAGGTGGCTTCCCGTGAGAGACGGGTGGGCAGCATAGACAGCATAGATACACCAGAAAACAGCCTGATTCCTGTAAGGAGCACAGTAGATCAGGGTGGACCCAGATCATAGATAAACTTAAAATCATTCATTTCTGGAATCTTTCTACTTCCTATTTTCATACCCAGATAGTTGACCTTGCATAACTAAACCTGGAAGTGGGACTACTGCTAATTTTCTGTTTTGGAGACAAGGTGCTACTGTGTAGCAGCCTTGGCTGGCTTCAAAGTCCTAATGATCCTTCTGCTTCTGCTTTGTCAGTGCTGGGAATCACCAGGCTTATGGGAATAGCAGTTTGCTCAGTTATGTCTCGGGTCCCTTGGAGGTTACAGGACTGGAAATGCAGTTTGGGCTGAGCTGAATTTCCCACCGTGTTAGGCTTTCCTGGAGGGCAAGCCCTTAGTAGTGATTGAGAGCAACCACAGCAGTGAACCTCTTCCTCCCTGGGATCCAGAGACTAGAGCCTTAGCTGGCAGCAGCCTTTGCTCTCTCTGGCTGCTGGTAGTGCTCAGTGAGTTGCTGTCTCCCCTGCGTTATTGGCCACTTATTTGCCCTTGCCCCAGCAGCTGGCACTCCAGCCTGGCCAGGGGAGCCTTCCATGGGGGGTCATCACTAGTGCCCAGCCCAGGGTACTGTGTGCAGGGGATCCCCAGAGACCTCTTCAGGAAGACTCTTTGGACAGCCTGTTCCTGGGGAACCGCCCGTCTGGCTGGATGAAGGATGAGCTGCCAGTGACAGCAGCTGTGTCTGAAGTGGCCCCGATCATGTAATTACATCCCCCTTTATTACCTCTCTAATGGCTCTCCAGGTCGGCAGAGACCATAAATTAGGCAGATTATGAACTCCACTTGCCACAAATTACCTGCTTTTTTTTAATTCTAGGAGCACATAGTGTCGTGGAGGATGGGGCCAGCTGTTACCAGATCTAGTGGTGTAGAAAACACAGTTTTCCTGAAGCCATAGAAAATACAGAGGGAGACCTGTGAGCCAGGGGCCTTGATTTGGGCAGTGCTCCCAGGATGAGTTGTAGGGAGAGCTGGTCAGCCTTGCTGGTCGGAGCCCAGGTCACCAGAGCCTCTCAGACCGGCTGCTGCAGGGAGGGGCCTTGCTGTCCCAGATCCCAGATGAACTGATGGAGGCCCAGCCCCATTGGAAATACAAGTGGGGGTGTTTTCCCCGAAGGTGGGGAGGGGCGCACCAGCTGCTTGGGTTTTAAATAACAGAGAATCTACTTGTCATGCAAATACCAGAAGTGAACATGAAAACCTCCAAGGCCCCCATGTGAAAGCCTTCTGGGAATTCCCTGTGTGTGTACAGCCAGCCACAGAGTGTTCCCCCCCCACAGGCTCACATTTTAACACTGTTCCCCTGCTGAATCATGTGATGACGTTAAATAATCCTGTGCTTCCTGTCTGCTGAGACAGATCAAGAAGTGTTCTGTGCGTGCACACATTTAACCTCAGCCCCATTTTACAGAGGAGTGTAGATGAACCAGGTTGTAGGCCGCCTTGCCAAGGGTCACCTCTAGTGGCAGGCAGAGTGACAGGTGGGCTCTGGCACCTGTGCCACCAGCCTGTATTTTGCACATCCACACAAATAGTTCTCCCTCACACTTTGTGGTGGTTCACTAATGAATTGTTGTGTTCATATAATAAGTGCATGCATCACAAATTGCATTTCCATCTTTTTCTGCCTGGCATACTTTCTGAATGTGATTAACAATCCCGTGTTTCTCATCTGCCACCTGGTCCTCTCCTGGAGCTTACCATGTCTACTCCTGTTTTCCCTTCTAGTGTTTTCCTCAAGTACTAGAAAGCATCAATATGGTTTCAGATACTGACAGCAAACACTGTTGGCAGCCTGGGGTTTTCAGAACTCTGTCCAGCATGGAGAGAAGGCTTTTTCTCCCCAGAGGGTGAGCCCACTGGGCCACCAGCAGTTGAAAGCTAGCCTTCTGAGTGCACTCTCCCACAGCAGCACAGAGTTTTCTAAGTGGCTGCCTGCCCCACCCCCAAACCCTAGAGCAGGCCAGCCTCTTACATGACCCTTATATGGGGGTATAAAACTCTGAGCAAGTGTTTCAGGTTGTTTTCCTGCCA
Source organism: Onychomys torridus (assembly GCF_903995425.1). Classification (NCBI taxonomy): domain Eukaryota; kingdom Metazoa; phylum Chordata; class Mammalia; order Rodentia; family Cricetidae; genus Onychomys; species Onychomys torridus. Next base: position 55,083,751 of record NC_050456.1, read on the forward strand.
TGCCAGGGTCAGGCCACGGCATCTGTCTATCTGTCTTCTGCAGTCTGTCCTGTCCAGGCTAGGTGGGCAGAGCCTGAGCAGGAAGGCAAGCAGGCCCCCTTAGCGCCACTCCCCCATGTGTCTGGGGTCTACACATTCCAGGCTCTTGGAGATTAGTGCTCAGGAGCATGTCTGTACCCCTGGTGAGTGTCCCTTTAGAACACAGGCTCCAGGTCCCTTGTGCAGGTCTCCCTGGGCTGTCCTTGAGCAACTCTACCATTGCATGGTCTTAGAACATTCCAGTCACTGCAGCTCTTTTCCTTTTTCTCTTTGTCTGTCTCTCGCTCTCCTTCCTTTTTTTTTCTCTTCAAGACAGAGTTTCTCTGTGTAGCCCTGGCTGTCCTGAAACTCACTCTGCAGACCAGGCTGGCCTCAAAATCAGAGCTCTGCCTGCCTCTGCCTCCATAGGGGTGGGAATAAAGGCATGCACCACCATGTTGGTTGATGACATTTAGTGAACTGTGACATCTTCTCCACAGTACACCTCGGAGGCTGGGAGTTATGGATTGAGTAAACCATCGCTCCCCATGGGGTGCCAAGAGGGACAGAAGCCTGCTTGTGACATTCTTGCTGAGATCTTCCTGAGGGATGAGTCTCAGCAGCCTGTTTGTATCCGCAGAGCCTGGCTGTGCCTCCTGCGCTTGCTCTCTGCTGCCTTCCAATTCACTATGTGTTAATTCCCCCCTGTGTGAGGCCCCCATCCTCCTCCACCTCTCTATTCCTGTCCAGCCTTTCCCTGTGCAGTCTGCTTTCCTCCCCACCCAAACCCTACCCTGCTGGCATATCTGCTAATTAATGTCACCAAAGCCTCTCTCCTACTCATGGAACTGATAAAGGAAATTTAGTGTCCATTACTATCTATCTGTTATTACCTCCGGCTTCCTGGGCCCCCACAGGCCATCACATACCCTCTGTGGTACTGGAGACGTGGGTAGCAAAGGAAGTACAACTTAACCCTTGTGTCCTGTCATGTCCTGCCAAGGAGGCACAGTAACCAAACATCCCCCTAGATGGTAGATACAACCTCCTCTGTGACTGGTCTCCTCCAGAGTCTGGCAGCTAGGTGGTGATCCAATGCACAGGTTGTATAGACAGGTTCGCAGTTTATAATGGCAAAGAAACTTAGAAAATAAAGATGAGGTAATTGGCCTTCTGCTTCCGGGGTACCCCCTAAGAGGGAAGTCATTTGTCCTGGGTGGGTAACAGGAAAGACGCCTCACTGGCCCTAAGAGATGGGCCATCCAGGAACAGGGCAAGTCCAAAGAGAAGGAAGTAATAATGACTGTACTAATAAATATAGTAGTGGCTTCCTCAGTCATTCTTGGCAGAGGGATGGTGGCTCACTGTGAGCCACAACTGGTGTGGGGTCCTTCCTTTATACATGCCTTTCATCCTCATGACACCCACACATCACAAGCAATGAGTAGGCAGGGCTTTGTCAGAAGTTAACAAATTCTTTCATTACCAGAATTGCCTAGAAACACATTTCCTTAATTTCAGTAGCACACAAAACATTGTGCAAATGACTTGTGGACTCTCTTCTCTCATTCCACCCCAAGCACTGGGATTTAAAGTTAGGGCCTCACAGATGCTAGTCAGGCACTCAGCAACTGTACTCTATTTCCAGCCCTGTTTTGTTTGTTTGTTTCGAGACAGGGTCTCATGTGGTCAAAGCTGGCTTTGAACTCCACATCCTCCTCCCAAGTACTGGTGCCCAGCTATTTCCTTCTCTTAATAAATCTAACTTACTCGAATTAGACTAATCTCCCCGTTTCTGGATGAGCCCCCCTGAGAAGTTAACTGCCTCCTGTTTTGTGGTTATGGTGTTTGAAATTAGCAAACTTATTCTTCTCTGTGGCCTTCTCATAAATCAGGCTGTTAACCGACTTTGCCTAAATCAAGTCCACGCACAGACAGTGCAGTCCCAGCATGTCACCAGTTTGGACACATGGGCTGATAGGCTGTGTCTATGGAGCTTTCTCCTCCTGACAGCCTCTGCTTTTGGACACAGGATCTTCTGCCCAGGCCAATGGACAACTGAATCCTCCTTCTTGGCTGGTAACTGCATTAGAATCAGAATTATTTTAAAACAGAGAGACTCGCTGGAGGGAGCAGAGAGTTAGAGGCCCCGTCTTGCCACCCTCAAATCCTGCTATTACTTCAGCAGCTCCTTCCATTACATATGCACCTAATTAATCTCCAGATACTGGAAAGACCTAGAACCAACAAGCAAAGTGATAGTAACTGTCAACAGTGACCTCGCTCTTATTATGTAAGTCTTTCCCATGAATTCTCGTGTAACTCATTTACCGAAGGGGTGGAAGCAGCATCACATGGCTCCCCCATCCCTGGCAGGGTCTGGAGATGCAAGGACACAGTACCACCCTTCACCCCCTCCTCCAGTCTGACCTCTGGTAAGCCCCTGGGTCCACTTCCGATCATTGTCCTCTTCTCCCGCTTCTGCAGTATTCTCGAATCTGCCACTCAGGGACCAGATGAGCCTGTTGCAGAGTACCTGGATGGAGATCCTCATCCTGGGCATCATGTACTGCTCGCTGCCCTATGATGATAAGCTGGTGTTAGTGGAGGACTATATCATGGACAAGGAGCATTCTCGACTAGTGGGGCTGCTGGAGTTTACAGAGCCATCCTGCAGCTGTTGCACAGGTACAAGAAGCTCAGGATAGAGAAGGAGGAGTTTGTGACGCTCAAGGCCCTGGCTCTAGCCAACTCAGGTAATTGTGGCATGTGACCCTCAGAGGGAGCCTGGCAAGCTCAGGCTGTGGGCAGGGCTGGCTGCGATGGGTATGGGGCTATGGACATTGCTGTTATTGGCAAACACAGCGCGCTAGTCCTTTTCTCTTCCTGTGACAGAAAGCAACTTACAGAAGAAAGGGTTTATTTTTTACTTAGGCCTCTGGAGGCCTAAGTCCATCACCAGAATGGGGAGAGAAGGCTTGGTGTGGCAGCAAGAAGCAGAGAGATGGCATTTCATCCACACACGAGGGTGCAGGGGTGGGTAGGGGTGGGGGTGTGAACAGGAATTGGAATGAGGCTATAAACCTCAAAGCTGCTCCTCTGGCAAGGCTCCACTTCCCAAAGGTTCCATAACTTCCCCAATACACCACCAGCTGGGGTCAGGATGTTCACATACATGAGCCTGTGGGGACATTTCTCATTTAAGCCAGGCCACACTGCAAGGGTGGCCTGGAGTTGAAAGGATCATCATGGAGGCCAGCGCTAGTTTTGTATTTCCTGGGCCTTTTACTTGCGGAAACCAAAGGATGCAGATTCTGAGTCCATTGCTAAGGGCTGTGTCTGCATCTACCCCTTGAGCTTGTTGCTTCCTTTGGAGCCTAGGCAACCACAAGCAGTGTTCACTCCACAATGTATTCATACATAATGATGTTAACCACATACCTAGCACACAGTAGTGAGTGCTCAGCTTGCTAAATTAGCTATGACATCATGCCCATTAATTTTTACTATAGTCCCATTTTATAGATTTGGAAATTTAAGCTGGGAAAGTTGGGAATTTGTCCAGGGTCACACACTGTTTAAAGATAGCAGTTTTAGTCCAGATGTAGTGGCACAGGCCTTTAATCCCAACACTAAGAAGACTAAAGCAGGAGAACATTTGAGTTTAAAGCCAGCCTGATCTACATAGTGAGTTCCAGGCTAGCCAGGACCCTATCCTAAAATATATTTTTTTAAAAATTAGGAAAAAAGTTAGGATCTAAGACCAGGTCATCATATTGTCAGATAACACAGTCTTATTCTGCTCTTCGAACCTTCCCATCAGATCATCAGGGTACAAAGACACCTAACTTCCCACGTAGATGGCTGTCTAGCATTAAAAAATTTTGAGATTATTCCATTTCCTAAAATCCCTACAACTTCAGCTAGATTATCTGGGTGAGACATTTGGAAATGGAGAGATCTGTCCGCACATAGAACCTCTGTCCTTCTGGAGGTCATCTGCTGGCTGCTGGGGACAGGGAGAAATACAGGGTCTCTAGGTGAGACTGGTGCTAGACATGTGCACATATACTCGCACTCCTGCTGCAGGGCAGTACGTGGCAGAGTTCCTTTCTCTGGTCTGGGCCAGATGGACCTGAGTTCAAATTCTATCTCTGGGGCTGAAGAGATGACTTAGCAATTAAGAGCACTGGATGCTCTTACAGAGGACCTGGGTTTAGTACTCAGCACACACATGGCAGCTCAGAAACTTCTAATTTCAGCTCCAGAGGATCCAACACCCTCTTCTGTCCTCCACTGGCACTGCACACACCTGGTGCGAGCATGCACGTGTGCACACACACACACGCCCCCCCCCACACACATACTATCCCTGACACTGTCAGCATGACCTTGGTTAGCTCTGTCCTTGAGTGGGAGGCATCCCCAGAACCTCCTTCAAGCACCTGTGAGTATTAAAGATCAGCCGAGGATAATGCAGCCCAGTGCCTGGCCTAGAGGAAAGCTCAGTAAATATAGATGACTGTCACCACTATTATAATGTCAGAGGAAATAGTGTTCCCAGCACACAGATGAGGGAAAGCTGGATCTCAGGTAGAGACATACACACAGGCAGACTGTCACTTCTCTGTGCATGCCAAGCTCTCCCTTGAAAGTCTCATATCCTAGGAACTCCTTGAGTGACTGACAAACTGGGACCATTGGTCACTCTGGCTTTGAAGCACAAACAGGGACACTTGATGCTCAGACCCATGTTACTCTGTAGTGCTCCTACCCTAAGCCACATGGGTTTTTTTTGTTGTTACCTCCCTAGAGTTACCCTCTCGTGCCTTTCCTGAAGTCATCAGTACCCCCTGCCCCCAGGCATTATCAAGCAATATGGGCTCTGCACAGCACAGCACAGCAGTCTGCATTTGAACTATATCATCCCGCTCCTCCTCACCCTCAGTGTGCTCTTTCCACTGTGTATATTTTGCATTAGGTAATTTGCTATAATTAGCAAGCCAATAATGATTGGCATCTTTCTGGGTTTAGAGATCATTTCACTCTGTAAGCCCAGGCTAGCCTGAGATTGACTATATATCCCAGGCTGGCAATAAGACTCCTGGCAGTCCTCCTGCCTCAGCCTCCTCACTATTGGAATTACAGGTATATGCCACCCTCCTAGGCAGTGGCCCTTGCTTGCCCCCAGAGACTCCTTGCTCCTATCTTCCATTGGTCTAAAAGATCCTAGTGCCTTGTAGTCCAGGAAGGAAGAGCTGTTGGACATGGACCTTGCAGGTCATAGCCTCAGGACAGGACAGTCACTCAGGAGCCTACTGCACATGTTAGATGGAGAAGGTATAGCCAGGAGACCACTGAAGCCTCCTGGTATCAGTACAGGGGCCCCTGTGGCTAAGTAGATGGGGTGACTCAGGGAGCGGCCAGAAGAACAGAGCTCATCAGGTGCTGACCCAGTCCCTTGAGAGTATGCCGGCTGTCACTCACCTACATCTTAGTCATCTCTAGGGCTCTTTGACAGCAGAAAAAAAATTCATACCTATTGATTTTGTAATTAACAGTTTATCAACGCCATCAATACAAACTTACTGATGGATTGCAAAGAGATTGATCCTACAATGTTATTTTATTTCATTTTTGGTTGAAAGCACCTGCCAATTGTGGCTTCTTGGGGAGGGTGACAGGATGGGAAATGGGGTCAGAGGTGGCTAGGGACCAACCCTGCAGGGACTCCGGAGACTATAGACTGGAAAGAGACCCAGAGGAGTCCAGAGCATCACTGGAACCAGCCATCTGGTGCAGCTGCATTAGCAGTGTGGTGCCAGGCCACCTAGCATGCTCTGGACTTGCTTGCTTTTTTGAGGAATCCACAAGGTTGGCTCAGCTCCCTGTGTCCACACAGCAAGCTTTGGTGCTACAGTTCGTGGAGCCAGCACAAGATGGTAACAGAAAGTGCCTGGGTAGTTCGCCCACATGACAAGTTCTAGGGGATTCCTAGGTTGTTCTGCTCAGACCCAACTCTATCCCAGGGTTTCAGATATTGAGTTCATGGGCTACATTCTAAACCAATGCAGTGCTGGGTATCAGAATCCAGGTTTTGAGCTTGCTAGGCAAGCACCCATCACTAAGCTGTATTCCCACTGGCTCCCTCTGACACCATGTCCCTGTACTCCTTTCACCCCCACCCCAAAGCAGCTAGATCTTGAATTCTGCCCCTTTATATCAGATGCTCTGCAGCCAGAGTTGTGAGGTTGGCTGTACATATGGATCAGGAGATCATAAAGACATGATGGTGCCAGTAGTGATAGTGGTGAGGCTGCTGTGACATGGGCACTTGATTGCTCTATACCCTTAACCTGTATAACCTCCTTAATCCTATGAGGTAGGTATGACTAGGAAATGGGAGATAGAGAAGTTAAGTAACTCGCCCCAAGTCTTATAGCTTGCAAGTAAGGCACATAAGATTCTAGCTCTGCTGGCCATGTTCCAGGGTCACCTCCAGGGTATCCAACAGATCTGCCCATGTTCAAGCCCTTTCAGTACCCTCCTGGTGGTCTCTCTGGGGACAAGCCCAGTACCATCATCGGTCACTGACTCAGCCCTAAAGTGAAGATCCTTGTTCTTCAATAGTCAGCCTTTGAAGATAGACCTGCTGCCTGCTGGCCTGGTTTCCACTCCAGATATGCCTTCTGTCCTGGGGCAGCCAGCCCTTGCTGACGCTGACATTCTCTCCTGTGTCTGCAGATTCCATGTACATTGAGGACCTACAGGCTGTTCAGAAGCTGCAGGACCTGCTGCATGAGGCGCTGCAGGACTGCGGAGTGAGCCAGTGCCATGTGGAGCCATGGATGACCGGCAAGATGCTGCTGATGTGGCCCCCCTGCGGCAGAAAGCAGTCATAGCCATGCAGCATTTCTACAGTGTGAAACTGCAGGACAAGGTGCCCATGCACAGACTCTTCTTGGAGATGCTGGAGGCCAAGGTGTGATGGCCCAGCACATGGATGGATGGACACGTTCCATGGTGGAGACCTCCACAGCCACCAGCCTCGACTTTTGACACCTGCATCAGGACTCTGAGCTGTCCCAGAGTAAGTAAGAGGTTTCCTGCTTCCTGTCCTTGTGCAGACTCCTGGGGGCAGAAGATGGGGAGACAGGGATGGGAGGGCGCGTGCAGGGGTCTCATCTGTCACCTGCATTTTCTTTGGTATTTTTTCCTTCTCCATGGGTGGTGCTAAGGCTTGGGCCAGGGCTGACTCCCCTTAGGGCTGGAGACAACCAGAGGAAGCACCCCACAACCAAAAGGCAGCACATCCATTTCCAGACCCCTCTCCATTCAGGACCTAGAATGTAACCTGGATGAGTAGAGCTTAGTGTCCAGGACCCAAAAGACTTCCATTGGGTTCTTCTGGAGGTGTTGGTGTCAGAGAGGGCAGGCCCTTGGGGAAGGAGTGTCTCCAAAGGCCCTGCTTCTGCCGAGGTCTGTGGCTGCTCCTGCGGCTCTGTACCCCCACAATCCAGCTGGCTGCCTCCCCTTCCACCTTTTCCCTTGTTCTGCTACACCTAGGGTCCAGTTGGTGCTCCTGCCTGCCCCAAGTTTCTACATCCCACCAGCCCTCCCAGAAGCCCCTCCCCTGCTTCCTGCCCCTACCTCAGCCAGCCTAGGTAACTCCAGGGAATGTACCTGGGAACTCAGTAAAGAGCTGGGTCCTGTACCCACTGCTCCTGTTGCCTCTATTTCCTCCTCCTCTTGAGTGTGGCCAGATTAGAGACCTGTGGAAAATTCAGAACCTGGCCCCACCAGCAGGCACTTGGGGACCCTCACTCAAGGTTAGCATCCTTGGTTGGGGTGTAGGATAGGTAGTGGGCCCAGCACTTGAGGGGAGAAAATGGAATGACATCTTGGAAAGGAAAGAGCACTAAAGGTCTCCCCTGGCTCCTCCCTTACCTCATAAAAGGCAAGGTTTTGTGCCACAGGGGGGCACCCTATAACACCAGGGGTTATTGGGTGTAGCCCTCTTGGGTGAGTGACTGTCAAGACCTGGTAATTGTTGCATAGTGGTCCACCAACCCATCCAATCTTCCCGAAAGGGCCATCTTAATAAACCCCTCAGCTCTGGGCACATAGACAAAGCTTTCTTCTGATTCACCCACTCAAGGGGCAGTCATGAGCTCTCACTGGTGTTTAGAGGCTGGCAGAGCTGAAGATGTTCATTCTGGAGAATGCCCAAGGCAACCTATTCTGACCCCTTCCTGCAATGCAGGAGTCCCCCTTTTCTGGCTTTCTGACACCATCACCTTCAACTGCTGCTGGCTCTTCCTTCCTGGTGACATCTCTAGGAACTGCAGGGACTCCAGATCAGAGGCTGGCCACTTCCCATAGTTAATGCTAAACTTTTTTAGGAGAGCCTCCCTCTCCCTGTCCCTTTACCTACAAGGAATTGCATCTTGCAGCCACTGGATGAGTGGATGTTGAGGCATCCATGCCTCTGCCTGAGCTCTCATAGTCCCTGATCCAAGGTAGATAACACTTTTGTACTGAACAGTCATTCAGTACATGATTAAGCCTTAGGAGCTGGGATTGGAGAGCCTAGCCTCTGAGAGCCACCCCCAGCCACACTGCTGTGTCCCAGAGTTGTGGAAAGAGGGTGTTACCCCAAAAATGATCCCACCTAGTCCTCAGCACTTCAGCTGGGCTTCCTTCCCATACCAGCAAGATAGGACAAATGCCCGCAGCTGGCTGAGTGGACACTGCTTTGGAGCAGTTAAGTGGGCAGCTACTACTAATGCAACTACCCCCCAAATGGAACCCTTTTCACCCGAGGGGGCTGCTGACACTCTGTCCCTAGATAGAAAATGTATTTACAAGCACAGAGAATTTACTATTGACAATGGAAAGCAGGGTCACCTGGGCACCTGGAATCAGAGCCAACCAGTTCAAAGATCAGCCAGATGAGTGACATCTGTGAGGCCAGGGTGATCAGGATAGGGAGAAGTGAGAGATGCCTCTCCATCACCCAAGTCCCTTAATCAGAGCAAACCCGCAGGCTGCCATTTCTGAAATGCTTGGAGAGATCACTGTTCACAACTGTATACTCAGATACAGGTTACTTCAAACCAAGAAATCAAACAACCAATCTTGGAGGAGGTACTGGCTGGGATTGATTTCATTCCTTTGTCCCCCAACCCTTTCTGAAGGTTCTGGATGGTTTTGTCATGCCTCCCAGTTTTTGCGTACACTGATGACTTTCCAGGGCCATAACTAAGGACTAAGAGACTCTCATTTGGGGGTCAGCAAGGTCAGAGCCTATGCTGTCTACCTGGCCCTTCCTCCAGACTTGTGATGAGGAGACCGGAGGGCCCAGAGTCCAAGCCCGTGGAACAGCACCAAAGAGAAGCACTATGTGGAGAGATTGCTTTATTTTCTGATAATGATATCATGGCTGGAATGGCTTAAGATGTATATAGTTTTTAACTGGCAGTCCTTCCTGCCACCTCACCTTCCTGTATGTAATTCTTGTATGTGTTATCCCACAGCCCCCATGTAAAATCACATGCCCTAGGGTTCTCCCATCCAGTCCCATGTATCTGGAATCTAATATAGGGAAAGGTGTGTTGAGTTTTTCCATGCATTGTTAGGACTCATGTTGATAACCAGAGGCCAGTGTATAAGCACAAAGCATCTGTGCCTGGGAGACCTGGAGACAGGTAACATGTCTATTGCAAATGTGAGTAGTACTTAGCCTAGCATGCAAAAGGTCCTGGGTTCAATCCCTGACATTGCAAGACATAAAGTGTAATCGGCAACAGTCGGGAGTAGTGGCTTGAGACATCTATGCTGGTCAGAGAGCCCTGCTCCTGCTCTCTGTGAGGCACTCCTTTCCTTGGGTGCCAGAGAGGTGTGGTATCCACCCCACGTGGAGCACAGCAGTTGCCTAGTCTGCTTTGAGTCATGATCAGGACTGCATGTTTCCAAGTCCCTGGTGCCTTGTTCAAATAACTGAAGTGCCCCCGAGTTGTAAAGTCACAAAGAACTTTATCCAGGAGCAAAATGATAGTACAGAGCAGATATGCTGCTTTGCAGCAGGCTCCTTGAGTACTCAGAGACCCCTGGTTACTGCTCAGGACCTCCTTTTATGGGCAGGAGGAGATGGTTGCTAAGGGGCCTCGTGAGTGTTTTCCACTGACAGACTTGGATTATGTAAGACTGCACTCTCTGCTCATATGCCCAGAATGCATCTGGTAGGTTGTTCTTTTTTTGCCACAGGGTTTCTCTGTGTAGCTTTGTGCCTTTCCTGGAACTCACTTGTTAGCCAAGGCTGGCGTCGAACTCACAGAGATCCACCTGGCTCTGCCTCCCGAGTCCTGGGATTAAAGTCATTGTGCCACTGCTGCCTGGATTTTTTTTTTCTGAGCTGAGGCTCGAACCCCGGGCCTTGTGCTTACTAGGCAAGCACTCTACCACTGAGCTAAATCCCCAACACCTGCATGTGATTTTAATCATGCATGTTCATCTATACATAGGAATAACATTGTAAATAGGGATATGCACTCAAAACTGGTTCAGACTAAGTCGGTGCTTGGTCTCTAGTTTCCAGATGGGTTCTGGGACATGTTTGAATAGTAACTGACCACAAAAGAGGAGTCACTAAGGGGTTGCTAGGGAAGGAACAGCTTACTTCTTTGTTTGAAATGGGATGTATCTGCAGCTTGTTGGGAGAGGGGAGTGTAGATAGCTTGTGCCAAGCAGAGCGCCAGGCTCCCCTACCAACACCAGGAGAACCTGGAAGGGTTATAACAGGATGCCTCTCGTTACAAGTGAAAGACATCCCATATTAATTGGCTTATGGGAAATTATTCCTACAGAGGGCGTGAGGAGGTGTGTGTGTGTGTGCGCGCGCGTGCGTGTGTGGTGTGCATCTCACCAAAGTGGGAGGGGCAGGACACCAGATCAGGTTTGGTCCAGAGTTGTAAACTCAATGTAATTCTGGTTCGACTTCTTTTTCTTTAAGGAGGTTTATTAGATTGGCTCACATGACACAGTGGCTGTCATGCATAGAACACTGTAGCCTTGCAGTCACCAAGTCTGGGTGCCTCATCAGTCCTAAGCTGGCATGGCCTACAGGACCCCTGGGGAGTGGGTCCGCTTTTGTGAATCAATCATGTCCCATCTGCTTCATCTTTAATCTCTTTCAAGAGGCTGCAAATGTGAGGAGTGTCTGGGCCTCACCTTGAATCCCAGTGTTTTGGGGCCTCTTCCTTGAGGAATCACTAGCCATCTGGGGGTGAGTGAATCCCACTCAGTGGCATGCCAATAAGCAACTGCAGAGGAACTGACCCCATATCTGTGGACAGCTCAGAGCATGGCCAGCCTTCAGTGAACTATGAAAGCCACCGATGGTTCCTACCACAGTCTATCCTCTAATTCCAGCACACTGGAGTGCACATGATGGATATTCATGCTGCTCCCTGGGGGGGTTGTAGAGGAGGAAGAAGAATCGACCATAACTCACACACACACTGGAAGAGCGGGGCTGGCCTCTGTTGAGGTGGGGAAGACTTGAGGGGAGGTTCAGGGCCAGGTAGGAGAATCCACAAGAAGTGGAAGGTGTTATTGCTTGTCTAGGAAGACACCATCAGGGCAAAGAGTGGTGTGCCAGCTAACTAGGAAATGGCACGAGCTTCCTCAATACCAGATTCTACATGAAAGCTTTTCCTGGCTGTGGGTTCCTTTTCACCCCTGACTCATAGCCCCCACCGTGCAGAGATAGACCCACTCTGCCAACCCTACCTGCTGCAAGGTTAGTTACCAGTTACCAGTCTGAAAACGCTTACATGGAAAATTCCAACAATAAGCCACTTGCAAGCTTTAAATAACTCTTTGTGTGTGTGTGTGTGTGTGTGTGTGTGTGTGTGTGTGTGTGTGTAGAAAAACAGGATTGAGGAATATGTCTGCATTGGCTACAAGAGGATCGTGATAAAGATAATTCCTCTCCTGAACCCTGCTTTGAGGAGAAGTAAGGACTCAGTAGCCACCTTGCTTAACATTATTTGCCAGCAAGAAAAGTAAGCCCAAAGGCATCTTCTCATAAAGATCTTTCCTGGGAGAATCAGAGCTGTGACTCAGGAGCAGAATGAGTGCTGGGAAGCTCTCTAGACTGCATTTTTTATAATTGACTTTCATTTCCTTCAAGTTCTTTTGTATTTTGCTTTTATTTTATTTTTTGAGACAGAGTCTCTCTACAGAGCCCTGGCTGTCCTGGAACTCACTATATAAAGTAGGCTGGCTACCTGCCTCTGCCTCCCCAGTGCTGGGATTAAAGGTGTGTGCTAACACATCCAGCTTCATTTATTTTATTTTATTATTATTTTGTGGGTGGGTGTGAGATGTGGATGTGCATGTGCATGCTATGGTATGCACATGGAGGTCAGTAGGCAACTTTATGGAATTACTTCCCCCTTCCACCATCATATATGTCGTGGGGATTGAACTCAGGTCATGGCTTTCATCATCGGGTGGCAAGTGCCTTTGCCTACTGAACCATCTTGATGATTGATGGCAGAGGGTGAATGGGAAAGAGAGAAGACCACATATTTTAGGAGTCCTGGTTTTCTCAGCCTTGAGGCTGTCCAGCAGTGTGGGAAGAACAGAGGCAAACATTGGCGAGTTCTCAGGCATGGAGCAATGGGTCAGAGCTACCACTGGTTACAGGGATGAAGTAAGACCTTTGGTTCAAGGATGGCAGGATCCCAGAAGCCAGCTTTGCTTCTCCCCTTACTCCTGTGTAATGGAGCCTCACACTGGGCACAGCCACCCACGACCAATGTTGACAGGATTCTCACTGGATCCCACAGGTTTCTGATGCGGTGACCACAGTCTTTACTTTATAGGGGACAAGAACTCAGCATGGTTTAAGGTTACAGAGATCAGTTTTATACCCAGAATTGTACAAGTCCAAATAAAGTCTCTTCCTTGAACTCCCATATCCTAAATCTGGCTAGTCACTGTAAGACTGAGTGTGTAGTAGCCATTCAACAAATTCCTCCATCTTTACATCTTCCTTGGTTATGATGGGGTCACAGAAGCCATCTCTAGCCACAGGTATCAGCTCACAGCCTGCCAGGGCTAGCTCATAGGCATAGCCATAAAGACAGGTTTGTCTGGGAAGGGTCCTAAACATGATTTCTTGGAGGATTCCTAGGTGTCATACAGCCTGTGTGTACCAGTGGGGACACTGGAGGAGGCATTGCTGTATTAGTTTGATGGTTAAATGACTACCCTAAGCCATGCCCCATTGGAGTACCTAAGTTCATACAGTGTTGTGGCCTTCAGCCCACATTCGTGGGGACAAAGATATTAAGACTTTCAACTTTATTATTTTCCTGTTCATCTTTAAAGAAACTATTGATTCTAACCTTGCAGTTGGTATTGTGACTATTTTTTAAACCATCATCCTAAAGGTCCTTGGGTGGAAAGCTTAAATTCATTCAAAACAAAAGTGATCTCAACTATGCAACATCCAAGCATAGTGGTCAGACAGTACATGTCTCCAGACATCCCAGACGGATCAAGAGGGCAGCCCTGGGCTTGCGGTGTGGGGGTGGAGATGGCAGAGATTGTGTGATCCTTGAGCCACATCTCTTTGGAGCTGGCACTAGCTAAGACTCCACTGTTTTTCACTGGTCTCCTGTGAGATGGGGACTGGGGAGGGGATCTTAGCATTAGGTACAGAGGAAAGCTGGATTACCCTGGCCTGGTCCTGTTCAGGGTCCTGTGTGCTTCTTCATCCTGTGACCTATGTGGCCAAACTGGGGTCCCTGCAAAGGGAGAGGGGAAGGAGGCTAATAGATGAGAGGTACCCAGGGCCAGTAGGAAAAGTGTTGGCTGGAAGGAGGGATTTTGACTCTGAGGAAACATTCCTGGAAGGAGACCAAGCTCCTCCACCTTCCCCTGGAAATTGCTTTGTTTAATATGCAAAGTACAGCTGTGTTCAGAAGACATCTCAGTATCCATCACCCTATGCCAATTCTGACCCTAGGGAAGAGAAGCTCCTGTAAGTCACTCAATTCCCCTAATCAGGTGTGTGTGGGTGACTGTAGTGTGCCCAAGGAACAGCATAGGGCAGGGCAGGCAACAGCTTACCACAGCCAGAGACTAGATAAGGAGAAAAAAAGTGAGAGATTGTTCTGGGTGGATGGGTCTGCATGTCTGCCTCCTATGACCAATGGTCACTTGCACCCCTGGCCCTCTAGGTGTAGGATACAGGATGAAACTCATATTGTAGGCAACTAAAAGGTGAGGGTCTAAATAAGCTGCTGCTGACTGGGACAGTGAGTCAGAAGCCTTCCCTGGAAGTACAGAGGATGCCCCTTCCCTGACCACCTGCCCAGGGAAAATGGTGAATTTAAGGACCTGGCTGTGGGAAATGGGTACTTTCATCCAAGCCTAATACCTCTGATCCCCAGGCCACAACCTTCAGAGACAAGTGTACATCAGTTTGGGAGCCTCTCCAGATGAAATACACAAGGCTAGTTAACTTTGTTTTAAAGATACTTTATTTCTAGTTAATGTGTTTGTGGGGAGTGAGGTAAACCCACGTGAGTACAGTGACCTTGGAGATCAGAAGAAGGTACTGGCTTCTCCCAAGCTGTAGCTACTGGGTGCTCACAGCCCAGTGTGGGTGCTGAGAACCATCTCTTCAGCCCTGTTTTTGTTTATTGAGACAGGGTCTTGCTGTAGCCAGACTGCCTGCAACTCACTGTTTTTAATTAATTAGATGTGTTTTCATGTGGGCTCACACGCATGCCATTGTATACATGTGGAGGTCAGAGAACAACTTATGGGAGTCTGTTCCCTCTTTCCTCCATATGGAACTCGGGGGCTAAACTTAGGTCACCAGGCTTGGTAGCAGGCACCTTTACCCCCTGAGCCATCTTACCAGTCCACAACAAATTAGCCTTGAACTTGCCATTCTCCTGTTTCAGCATCCTGAGAACTAGGATTATCCCGAGAACTAGGATTGCAGGCATCAGCCATCACACCTGATGAGGCTAGTTAACTTTGCATTTTAGGTAAGTGATGAGTATATTTTTCCTAAGGTGTATTTTTATGCTGTGTGCGCTTATGTTTGGTTTATCTGAAGGTCAAGTTTCACCAGCCTGTAATGATAGTTGCTGATTCTGGAATGCACTCACTTAGTTTTGCACATCTAACTGTTCAGTTATCGAAGGGTCTCATTTCCCTCTCTTCCTTCCATTTCCATGTATCTGTTCTTGACACAGAATGCAGCTAGCCAGCCCTCTCCTGAATGGCACATCTCAGCTGTCTCTTTTGTAGGATTAACATGTAGAAGATGCATAGAACAAAAACAACAAAACTCACCAAGAAAACAAATGGGCTCATGAAATGAACAGATAATTCTCAAAACATGACACACAGGAGGGCTAGGGACATGACTCAGTGATTGAGAGCACACGGCGGCTCACAACTATCTGTTACTCCAGTCCCCGGGAATCCAATGGCTTCTTCTGTCCTCCACTGTCACAGCACACACTACACACACGGTGCACAGACATACATTCAGGCAAACCCGCTCATACACATAAAATAACAACAAACAAAAATCTCAAAAAATGAAAATTGAAACTGTACTGAGGTCCCATCTTGCCCTTGTTAGAAGAGCAGCTATGAAGAAAACGAGTAACAACAAGTGCTGGAGAGAATGTGGGCAAAAGTGAAGCCATGCGCCGGTGAAAATGGAAAGCAGTCCAGCCACTATGGAAATCAATATGGAGGGCTCTCAAAAAACTAACAGTAGAGCTTCTATAAGGCCCAGCCACTCCACTCCTGGGTATCCATCCACAGGACTCCAATATGACTGACCAATCACTGAGATAACTGCACACCTGTGCTTAGGGTAGCATTACCCGAAACAGCAAACTATGGAACCAACCTAGGTGTCCAGCAACCAAGGACGGCTGACGAAAACATGGTCCATATATAGTGGGAAATTTTTTCATCTATAAAGAATGAAATCATGTCATTTGAAAAAAAAAATGGATGCACCTGGAGATAATCAGATTAAGTGAATTAAGCCAATCTCAGGAAGACAAATACCACATGCTTTCGCTCATCTGTGGGTCTTAGACTTTATACAGGGACATAAAATCAAGCGTGTATGCATGTATGACAGGAGGTCTAAGAAAATAGTCTCAAAGGAACAAAGGGGGCTGATGGGAGGGGTGAGAGGAGGAGGGTGGGAACTGAAGACAGGAACTTGTCTTAAGTGGCGTTTCACCATCCAGTGTGGCAAGCACAATACTTCACCCAGTGAAACTGCATGACTGGTGTGTAGTTGAATTCAGTTGGGGTGTCTCCAACTGGGAGAGCTCCCTCTGGGGGTAAATACAAGAAGGTCCCCCCTGGGGTGAAGGAGTAGGCAGAATGGGGAAATTGGATGGAAAGTGGGGTAGGGAGCTGGAAGAAGAGGGAACCGGCAGAGGGTACCGGTTCTTCTAAGAGGGTGATGAATGATAACAACGTTGGGAACAAAACCAAGCATCCCTCGTGCCGTAGGAGCAATGACGCCAGAACCACGCTGCCAGCCTGGGTGCCGGGCAGTGCCTTGAGTTTAGAAGACAGTCTCTTTGCTCCCTTCTTGGAGTCCCAGCACAACTCACCTTCCTTGGGGTGTCTCTTGACACTGGGTAGAAGGCTACCCCTGGGGTTGGTGAGGGAGGCGAGTCTATCTCAGCCAGCTGTCTTCAGTGTCCTCTCCCTGGGACAACAGTGATCTTGTGTGACTCTCCTGGTCACTTCTTTGCCTGGGGTCAGCCAGATGGGGCTGGGATTGGTTGGTGTTGAGGTTGTGTCCTGCCCTCCGGAGAAGACTGTCCTATTAAAGCCTGGATGCTTCGAGAAGCAGCACATTGGTGTTCACCTGCTGAGGGACAAGAATCCCCCTGGGGACCACGCATCAGGAAGCAAAGAGACTTTGTCTTCCAAACTCAAGGTACTGCCTGGTGCCCAGGCTGTCGATGTTTTGAGTCAGATTCTGACTGGCCAAACTCAGGTCTTGGCCCAACCCCATGGAGAGGGCGGTATGATTGGTAACCTTACTGCCAACCAAATGGGAAGGGAGATAAGTGAGCAAGTGTTATTATCAAGCGGGGGCATGATACTTGTAACCTCAGGATTTGGGAGGTGGAGGCAGGATGAAATACAAGGAAGTAGCCTTACTATGAGGGTTGGGGAACCTGTCTAATCTTGGGCTCATTTTTGTCACTTTGCCCAGGACCCAAGGGAGAAGGTGTCTCTGGCCATGCTCTCCTATCCCTGACTTGCTGGGCTGAGTCAACAACTCTAAGCCACTTCCGGCTGTGTCACTTGGGTACTCCTTGGTACAGGGCACACTTCTTGCTTTGTATCTACTCATTCATTTATTTACTCTGCTATGGTGTCTGTCTTGTGTAGCCCCGGCTGGTATCAAACTCACCACATGTCTGAGACTGGCCTTGAACTCCTTATCATCCTGCCCCCACCTCCCAAATCCTGAGGTTACAAATATCATGCCCCCACTTGATAATAACACTTGCTCACTTATCTCCCTTCCCATTTGGTTGGCAATGAGGTCACCAATCATACCGCTGGCAATGAGGTCACCAATCATACCGCCCTCTCCATGGGGTTGGGCCAAGACCTGAGTTTGGCCAGGCAGAACCTGGAACAGAGTCCTATGAGGGCAATTTTGGAGGGGTCTGCTCTGGTTCTAGCTACTCAGGATTCCTCCCTTCCTGGGGACAGGCTGTCACCAGGAGTTGCTCTAGCAAAATTTCCTTTTCTAGGCATCAATGCCTGCGACTTGCAGTTAATGAGTCCTGAACCCAAGAAGTAACTGGACACACCACAGATTTGACAGTCTCAGCATCTACCATCCAGAATGCTTTTATAGAAAAACAATGAATGGGACAGGGGTGTGGCTTGGATGGTAGAATGCTTCTTAGTCTGGAGGAAGCCCTGGATTCAGTTCCCAGCACTGCACAGACTGGATGTGGGGGCTCACACCTGTAATCCCAGCAGGCAAGGAGTAGAGGCAGGCAGAGGAGGTGCTCAGTTAGCTTGGACTACATAGCAACTTCAAGGACAACCCTGATAGCAACTATATGAGACCCTGACAAAGAAGGAAGGGAGGGAGGAAGGGAGGGAGGGAAGGGGAGGGGAGGAGAGGGGAAAAGGGAAGGGAAGGGAAGGAGAACCACTGGAATCAATTCTCTGTGGCTTTCCGGCAGCATACCAGATTCCCAGGTCCCGCAGTAGTGACCAACCATGGCATATGTGGCACCAACCACCCGGATGATGCTCCTTATCCTGGCAGCCTGTGCCCACTGAGCCAGCAGTTCTGAGGCTGTAAGCCACTGTCCTTCATCCTGACAGTAGCCACAGGTCCCTTCATGGGCTTTAAGAGCAACCATACCCTGGCCACTTACCTCTCACAGTTAACAAAATGTGCCCTCTGCTGGTACCGTTCCCACCTAGCACGGACCGGGCCAAGCCTATGGAACACCCTCATCACAAACTGTAACTGAACAGCAGACTACCCAGGCTGGAGGTGTGGAGCGCGGTCCTTTGTACTTCCCTGCTTGAGGTCTGAACATCACGTAAAATCACATATGAAGTTGGGCGTGAAGGCCCGTGGCTGTGACACTAGGAGCTAGGAAGAACGAGTTAAAGGCCAGCCTCCACTACCTGGCAAATTTGAGGCCAGCCTGAGCTACATGAGACTCTGTCTCAAGACAACAAAGCAAAACACTACAAATTCCAGACTTCGTCCTATACCCGTTACTCTTCCACTAAGCCTGATTAGAATCCACAGAGTCACTGTATTATTCTAATATACCATATAATGATTAGGAGTAATGGTGATTTCAACTTCTCTTTCCCTCACTCCCCATCTCCCTTCTTCTCTCTCTCCCACAGAAGCTGCATGTTTGTGTCTTACGGATCCTTTAACTTTGTAGTGGGTAGTCATTCCAGCCTTGGCCTGGAAGTTCCAACCCCCACTGAGGCTTCGGTAATGGTCACGCCCACAAGGCGGGGCTGAGGGAGGAAGCTGAAGACCCAGGATCGAGAGGAGGTCCCTCTTGGTTCTGGGACGCTGGATGCTGGAGGTAGACCAAGCAGAGTTCTCCAGAGAACACCGCCAGACTGCGCCATACCTTTGCCAGACCCTGCAACCTATCCCTTCATTTGTAAGTTACCCCACAAAATAAACCTCCCTTTAACTACGTGGAGTGGCCTGAATAATTTCACCAATAGGACTTTATTTGTCCCACTGCATTCCTACCCAGACTGTAGCTGGGAGATGAGCGTGACAGCCACAACCTCGGGTTTCTTCCACTGGATTCTTGGTGGCAATTCCAAATGGATTGGATGATCAAGATTTTTTTTTTTATTATTCAAGGTTTTTTGTTTTGTTTTGTTTGTTTGTTTGTTTGTTGTTTTTGGTTTTTTTTGTGTTTAATTTTTGAGTTCTTTACATAGTCTGTGTTGTGTGTTAACCCCAGTGGGGTCAGTATAGTCAGCAAAAATTTTTTTCCCATCCTATAAGCTGCGACTTCACGTGTTTTGTTTCATTTCCTTTCCCTCAGCAGAAGCTTCCTGGTTTCATGCCATCCCAATGATCAAGTCTCCTCATGTTTCTTAGGTTCTCAGAATCTTTTTCAGAAAGTTTTTGTGTATGCCCCTATCCGGAAACATTTTTCCTCTGTAGTTTCAAAGTTTCCTGTCTTACATTAATGTCTTTTAATCATTGTGAAATGGTTTTTAACAGGATGAAAAATAGGGATCAAGCATCATTATTCTGCATGTGGACATCCTGTTTCCCCAGCATCATATATTGAAAAGGCTCCATTTTTCCCTAATGTGGTTTTGGGCACTGTGGTGGTCTGAAACAAAATACCCCCTCCCAAGGGCGTAGCACTGTTGGGAGGTGTGGCTCTGTTGGAGTAGGTGTGGCTTCTGTTTTGTTGGCAGAAGTATGTCACTGTGGGGGTGGGCTTTGAGGTCTCCTATGCTCAAGATACCTGCTCAATGTCACAGTCTGCTTCCTGTTGCCTTCTGATCAAAATGTAGCCAGCACCATGTCTGCCTGCACACTGCTATGTTCCCCACCATGATAATAATGGACTGAACCTCTGAACTGTAAACTACCACCCCAATTAAATGTTTTCCTTTATAAGAGTTGCCATGGTCATGGTGTCTCTTCACAGCAGTAGAAACCCTAACTAACTAAAACAGGCACCTTTGTCAAGAACATGCAGGGTTAGCTGTGTGGGTTTGTTTCTGAGTCTCTGTTCTACTCTACTGGTCTGTATGTCTATCTGTCTCTTCTTTCTCTCTCTCTCCCTCCCTCCCTCCCTCCTTTCGTCTCTCTCTCTCTCTCTCTCTCTCTCTCTCTCTCTCTCTCTCTCTTTCCGTCTCTCTCACTGTGTGTGTAGACCTGAGGTGGGTTGGTGTTGGGTGCCTTCTTTAATCCCTCTCTACATTTTTTTTTTTGTTTTTTGTTGTTGTTGTTGTTTTTTGTTGTTGTTGTTTTGTTTGTTTGTTTAGTTTGGTTTTTGTTTTTTTGTTTTAAATTCAAGATTTCTGTGTATAGCCCTGGCTGTCAGGGAACTCAGTCTTTAGATCTGTCTAGCCCCAAACTTACAAAATGTTGGGATTAAAGACATGTGCCACCACCCCAGCTCCACATTTTCTTTCTTTTCTTTTTTTATTATAACTATTATTTTGAGTCAAGGTTTCTCACTGAATCTGAAACTCACCAATTTTGCTAGAATAATTAGCCAGCAAGCACCAGAGATCATCCAGTCTCTGCCTCCACAGCACTGGGCTGACACGCTACCATGCCAGGAATTTTATGTTGGTACTGGGGAATCCAAATTTAAGTCTTCACTCTTGGACTCATGGAAGAACTTTACTGACTGAGCCATCTCCCCAGTCCCTGAGCTTTCAAAATACGACTTCAATCTCATGGCTTATTATAAATATGTTAATTTTATGTTTATTTTATGTGTCTGACTGTTTTGCCTGAATGGATGTATGTGGGCCATATGGGTGTAGTGCCTTCAGAGACTGGAAGACAACATCGGACCCTGTGCAGCTGGAGTTACAAGATAGTTGAGTGTTGTGGGTTTTTTTTTGTGTGTGTGGCGCTCTTACCCTGCGAGGAAACGTCATAAAACACAACAGAATCCACTAACAAGAGTTTTATTAAGATAAAGGAGAGGGACAGATTGCACGGGCCTGTGGAAAGACACGTGAGTAAAGTGGGGCAGGGAATCATGGTGCCAGCTTATAAAGGCTGGTCCATGCCTGCGCACACAAGCCCATGTGGCTTTTCCACTCAAGCATGTAGATCATATGGTTGCACTACACGCTTTACACAACCATGCAAAGCCACGGGGTCCTGGTCACAGGAGACGTTTTAATCCAGAAATGACTAGGCGGAAGTGACCATGGGGGCATGTCGTAAATCCATATCATCCCACACTCTTGTTTTGTTTTGTTTTTTTAATGGCAGATGAGTGGGTATAGGTCAATGTTTCTCTCAAAGACTGCTTGCGGCTGACTGGTGGATGTCGGTTGGCTCTTGCGGGGATGGGGAGCATAGCTTCTAAAGTCCTAGGATGATGGGCTGTCCTCCTTTGCTCTGGAGCTGTCCATCTTTTGTGGTGTGGCTGGGAACTTTTTGTCTGACAAGATAGTGGTGACATAGAAAAAGCTTAAAGAGAAAAGAATCATTCTTATTTTATTTTTTGGAGTTGACATTTATCTGAGGTAGATCTGGCCTGTCCAGATGGAGACATGTTAAAAAGGTGGCTGTGAGAGAATTAATGATTATTATGGTGGTTTAGTACTCTGCTTAATTTTTTACCTGAGACAAGCTTTATTAGAGGTAGTTTATTTAAGGCACCTGTTCTCTTCATTAGTTTAGCATTTAGGAAGCACAGGTGATCAGTTGTTGAGTATTTAACAATGATAGACTGCTACATTACATTTTTCCTTACTGCCTGGATATTTCTGATGGTCCTTCTGCCTCTGGCTCTGTGTGGCCCTGGTTGGGAAAGGAAGGGGTGATACCTTATTCCTCTGGAATTGGTGACAAGGCAGTGGATCCTGATGTCCTCTGGAGCTTGAGAGAACAAGGCCCTATTCTTGTTGCTGTATATGAAGATAGATTTTTCTGGGATGGAGGTGAGATAAAAGGTTTTTAGATGAGACAGGCAGACCCAGTGAGGAAAGCCCTTGAGTTTAGCAGCTGTAGGAGTCACAAGAATTACCTAGAAGGGTCCTTGCCACTTAGAGGAAAGGGGTGAAGGGCGCTGACCTGGAGGGAAAAAGAAGAACCTGATCCCCAATGTGGATTGGAGGTGGACAATGATTGTCACACAGCTGGGGTAATGACCAGTCTGCGTAGCTCCGTAGGATAGACCTTAGGTGACATAGCAGGGGCATTAACAGGCTATCTGGAACAGTTGGAGGGTTGGATAAAAGACCTGGTGCTAGAACTGGCCTTCCATACATTAGTTCAAATGGAGAAATTGAAAGAGGCTTTTTAGGAAGAGCCCTGAGCCTGAGAAGAGCTAGAGGCAATGATCTTACCCAGTCGAGGTGAAGCTCCTGTGACATCTTAGTAAGAATGGTTTTTAAAGACCGGTTGGTATGCTCCACCTTTCCTGAGGATTGATGTTGGTTGGTATGGGATATGAAAATGCCAAGGAATGTTAAGAGCCTTAGCTAGTGTCTGAGAGGTGAACTCCGGGCCATTGTCAGACTGAAGAGAAGCAGGAACCCCAAACCGAGGAATAATTTCTCGGAGAAGGAGATCAGCAACTGCCTAGGCCCGCTTATTAGAAACCGGGTATGCCTCCACCCAATTTGAAAATGAGTCCACCATCATGAGGAGATATTTAACTTTCCTGATGGTGGGCATATGGGTAAAATCGAGCTGCCAGTCAGTCCCTGGAAGGGAACCTCTAGCCTGGTGGGTGGGAAAAGGCTGACTCCTGTACTTGGTATTGGGATCTGTTTTTTTGGCAGATCTCACAAGAGGCAGTAATAGTTCTTAAGAACTGTAAATCCTCAGAGGTGGGCTGCAGGTGAGCCTTTATGAATTGGGACAGAGCAAGATTATTAGGATGAAAGAGCTGGTGTAGGTAGGAGAGAATTTGCTTAGTGTCAGGAGTTCCCTGTGAGGGTGTAGGCTGTACTGTATGGATTCCCTGTGGCGGGTGAGGTGGGACTTGACCCTGGAGGGCCGCTGTCCTGGCTGCCTGGTCAGCCTGGTTGTTTCCCCTAGAGATGATAGAGCTATCAGTCTGATGAGACTGGCAGTGGACAATTCTTATATCCTTGGGGAGGTGGGAAGCCTCCAGCATGGCCATTATTTGGCCTGAGTTAGATATGGATCCCCCTTTTGCTGTGAGAAGGCCACGCTCCCTCCAAATAGCAGCATGGGACAGGAAGGTATGAAAAGCATATTTGGAGTCTATGTAAACATTTAGAGATTGTCCCTGTGCCAATTGGAAGGCACAAGTGAGAGTTATCAGCTCAACCTGTTGGTTAGTGGTGTGTGTGGGTAATGCCTGTGCCTCTATTATCTCAGCATCTGACACTATGGCATAACCCACTTTATGGGTCCCTTCATATAAAAAGGAGCTGCCATCTGTGTACCAGGTATAAGAAGCCTGGGGCAATGTGCCCTCCTGTATGTGTGAAGGGTGAGGTAACAGTTCCTCTAAGGTTTCCGTGCAGGAATGAGAAGGAGAATAGTCAGCAGTAGGTTGAGGGAGGAGGTTTGAAATATTAAGAGGTGGACAAGTCTGGAAGGCAAGTGTGGCATCCTCTAGTAATGCCACCTGGAGAGAAAGAACCCGGGAAGGAGGTAAAGTGTGTAAGCCTTTATAAGCTAAGAAATGGGACAGGTTATGGAGAGACAAGACAGTAATGGGTGACCCAAAGCTTAGCTTCTTTGACTCCTGAATAAGGAGCTCTGCAGCTGCTAGGGCACGGATGCAAGGTGCCAGCCCTGACTGGTAAGGTCTAACTTCTTTGACAGATAGGCTACAGGTGCAAAGGAGGGTCCCAGCTGATGCCCTAGGGTTCCCAGGGCAAATCCCTCTTTCTCTGATACATAGAGGGAGAAGGGACGGGTTAAGTCTGGAAGATGAAGCGCTGGGGCCTGAAGAAGAGCCTGCTGGAGCTTCTGGAAAGGTTTAGTGACAGGATGGAGGAGGGGCTCGTGTGGCGAGCCCTGAGCTGCCTCGTATAAGGGGCGAGCAAGGAGAGAAAAAGATGGAACCCAAGACCATAGGGAGCCAGTTATTCCTAGGAAAGACAGAATCTCCTGTTTAGTAGAAGGGACTGTAAGAGACTGGATTAGATGCTTTCTGTCTACAGTAATAGCCTTGTGGGTTGGAGTAATAGTTAGACCCAAATAGGTGACCTGGGGAGTAGACAGCTGAACTTTAGAAGGAGATACCCTGTAACCCGCCTGCGCTCCTCAGGAAGTAAATTATTAGAAAGTATCATGTATATATCATGAAAGGTGAGACTATAAGATTGAGTTATATATTAAAACTGTTCAATCAAGGAAGCAGAATTAGAAGTATAAGAACCCAGCTTACTTTCTATCTGAGAGAGTTCTGCGAGAGAGACTGGAACATGGACCTTAATCAGTCCATCCACGCCGGGCCACCTCCCGCAAAGGGAGAATGGTCGATGGGTTTGAAAGGCTGGAATCAGGCCCTTTCGCACTTCAAGAATGAGTGGCAGGAGAGAAGGCTGGAGCCAGGGCAGGACCTTTGGAAACAGCTGCTGCTGAGGAAGGAAATGGCTTTAGAGGAAGAGGAATCCGGAAGAGGAGCTGAAGGAACAGAAGCCCTAGGAACAGGGGTGGGAGCGGAAGGTCGGTTAGGTGGAGGTTCGTTAACGTTCAGTAAGGAGGAAAGTGGCAGGGAATCAGCATGGGAAGACATCTGGCCAAGGTTGGCAAGCAGGGTAACAGCTACTCAAAATGGGGGGCTAGGGCCCTACAGTTTGTTTGTTTTCATTTATTTCTACCTTTATCAGTTTAGGGGTTCTCTAGATTATGAATCTGAACACATTTTGGTCTTCCTTAGTTTTCAGTTGTTCATGTATTATTCTCTTGAAGTTACTCTTTCTGGAGTCTGTGTGTCTGACGCTGTCTTTGCCCCTCCTCCGTGGGTCGGATCTCTTTAAGAATCTTCTGTAAACAGTGGTCATGAGTCGCTCCGGTCATGCTAACCTGAAAGCTCTTTATTTTTGGCACTGGTTTTGAAAGGCCCCCAAGAGATGCCGTTGAGGCAACTTGTCCGTGAACCACATACTGAGCAGGGAAGTAAGGTATGGACTTTGGAGTCAGCTCTCCAGCCAAATAACTGAATGTGTTGCCAACCGCTCACAGATCCTGTGTTCTTACAGTGATGATGGTAAGAATGCTGCTTCCTAGGTGTGCAGCAAGGAGTGAGGAAGCAGAGAGACAGCATTCGAGAAGCCTCAGTAAAGTCTAGAGACCCGACACCCCTCTCCTGTGGCTCTTCAGCCACCTCAGCCCAACCACAGGCTGTAGGACAGCTGAAGGACCCAATTCTCCCAAGGGGTATATGTCTGGGAGTGGAGCCCTGGTAAGCACTATTAAGAATGTTATATTGTCTTTACCCTTTCATTCTTGATTTTTCTTCAAATAAATTTAAGCTGATGTAACTGGGCCACTTGATGACAGCTGACAGACCCTTCTCTTACTTCTGACTGATCTGAGCCGAAAGTTGTTCAGCCAAGAAGTTCCTTCTCGGGTTTCGAACACTCCCCAGGAGTCCTGAAGGAGCTCCACTCCAGTTGCAGGGCTCATTGCAACCACAGCTGCTGCCGCAGACCTGAAGTCCCTGCTTTAGAAGCTTTGCTCCAGGCGACTTGCATTTGCTTTGGAAGACTCCACTCCTGCCAACACCCCTTGGTGAACTTTAGGTGACCCCACTCACTCTGCAGGCATTCTCAGGGGTGTAGAGCCTCCATAGTGACTCAGCCCACTCTTGTGATCCATTGAGTCAGAAGCCATTCGCGTGTGGCACTGTGACTGGTAGAACTGTGATCTGCTCATGCGCATTCCTTTCTCTCCCACATACTAATACTCAGTGTTGAAATATTAGGTAGGCCCTGCAACAGCTTCTCCCCAGCAGCCTTTTGGTTGCTTTTGGTCTTTATCATGGGTCTAGTGGGTTGAGCAGGTTGCACAAAGAGCAGATAAATCCTCAGGCCCCTAGTCTTGATGGCAGCAGTGTGGATATAGCTCAAGAATCCAGCTGCTTAGAGTTAAGGACTCCAGTAGCCAGATTTCAGGGCTGGAGCGCTAGGAGAGGCTGAAGTGTTCTCGAAAGCGACTGTGATGGCCTGAGTTAAGCATCAACTTGAGTATTAACTCCAACTTAATCACTTGGGAGGTAGAGCACCAAGCATGTGTGTGGGGGATTATCTTGATTCTATTAATTGATGTGGGAAGACATCAGAATTGTGGGAGGCACCATTTCATGGGCTGAGGCCTGGACTGGATAAAAAGGAGAGAGAGAGGGAGATAAGAGCTGAGCACAGCCATATATTGCTCTCCTGACCGTGTGTATAATACACCAGTTGCTCAACACCTGGGGCCCTGCCTAACCTGCCACGATGGTCCAACTGTGCCTTGAGCTGTGAGCTAAAATAAAAGCTTCTCCTTTAAGTTGCTTTTGTCAGAGTATTCTGCCCTGGCAACTGGAAAAGAAATGACAGTGGCCAAGGGGAGAATCTGAGAGGTGAAGAGAGTGGAAGTCAATAGTATTGGGTATATGAGAAATTGGAGAAGCTGAGGTCATAGCAGACCGGTCTCTGTGAAGAGGAGAAAGGAACCCAGACTGTAAGGACTCAAACCCTTGGTCACTAGAAAGGTTTGAGAGAGAAAGAGGAGCCAGGGTGTTGTGTGACAAAACTCTTCCTAAGAAGATGTAAGAACATGTCTTCTCACCCCAGATAGGTAGCCCACAACAGACCAAAGATAACATCAAAGTCCTACTTGGTGAACCAGTGAGTTTTATTGGGATGACTTACAGGAGTGCGGGTGATGGGTTACTTACAGTAGCAGAAACGACTCAGAGACAGTTGTATCACCAAATTCCACCACAGCAGGAGTGATAGCTCATAAAAGCTGGGAACCTAGAGCACACTGCACAGCCTGAAGGCAGCTCAACATGTTGGAGAGTGTCCTTTCCAAGTGATTCTGGTCTAAATCTCTTCTAGGCAACTCAGCTGGTTTCTGTTTCTTCCAGGCAGCTGGTCTTGTCTGAGTCTTCTTTGCAGTCCAGCTTCCTTCTATCTGCCTGGGACATAAGAACACTACTACCATAGGTACAACTCTCAGCTGTTATTACTTATTCTGTCAGGGAGGGGCCTAGTGAATCTGGTCAGTTCCAGGAACTTCCTGAAGTTATTTTGCTTTGTTTACCTTCCTGCTTAAGGAGCTTCCTTCAGGGTGGAATAAATGTTTAATCTCAGAGGAAACTGTTCCACAATTCAGGGGATAAAGAGACAAGGCTCAAGAGCTACAGCCCGAGCTGCTGGGTGGGTGTTGACACCCCTTAAACAATATGCCTCTGCCTTGAGCACCTAAAGCAATATACTTCTGGCTGTGATGGCTTGGAGCTGTAAGGTTCTAGTCTTCCAGGCTTATAACTATGAGCTTCAGGGTCTGACCGTCCAGCTTGTGCAATTCTGGAACCTAAGTCCATCAACATTAAGGGGCTGTTCTTGGCTGTCTGGTTTCTACTCAGAGAGACCAAAAGAACTCTGAGCCAGATGTTTGTGGCAGCTGTACATAACTGCAAGGTTATATAGGACTGGAGATGGCACACACAGGGTTAAAACTTCTGTTCTTGCTGGAGACAAATGTTTTGTGTTGAGTTTCTGTGGGGAAGGGAAAGGAGTGGAGGGAGAGAGCCCCCTTTTCATTATTCTGAGGTGCATTTTAATTTGAACAAGCAATGCCGTGTCTGTGATGGATGACACAGAGCGAAAAATTACAGCCCAGAAAGCAAAGGGGGTTTAAAAAAAAAAGAAGAGATACCGAAAGGATTAAAAAATGGCCCATTGTGATGCTGCATCCTGATCAGTGGCTGGGGGTGGGAGAGGCTGGGGAGGGGTGTTTGGGTGGGGCTGGGAGGTTCAAGGACTAGGCACTGAGGAAGCAAGGCAGAAGCATGTCTGATGGGAGTTCAGCTTAGTCTATATGTACCCTGGTACCTGAGGTACCATCCCCCTGCAGACCAGCCAGGCCAGGGTGTGGTACACAAGGAGGTGCCAGCCCAAAGTCAGCTCTTGGCACACTGAGAATTCGCTGGAAGTTTGCTTTCCTTCTCACTGATCTCCCCCACCATCTCAGGATCATCCACCGGAGAACTTCAGAGAATCCTCACTGTCTCTTCTCCCTCTTTCTTGTACCTGTGTCCATCCTGGCAGCCCTTGAGGTTGGGGTGGGGCACATTCAGAGCAGCCCAGATCAGGAATATAATCAGGCAATTAACTTTGTGATTACTCAAGAGCAGACCACAGAAGGCCAGCTGCCAACACAGGTAGAAAGGTTTGCTTTTCTGCAGTTCGTAGTCAACAGTTTAAAGAGTGGGTCTTGGAATCAGGTGCCAGCCATGTGCATGCACACTCCTATAAAGTGACCAAAAGGCACAGTTCTATTTCTTGCCTCTTCTCTCTTTTGTAACACAAATTGATAAAATGATCTTTTAATTAAAAAAAAAAACAACAACAAAACAAAACAAACAAACAAACAAACAAAATGGTACCAGATATTGGGGTAAATGTTGAACAATCAGAGAGAGACTAAGGAATAAGCCACAGCCACCACCTCTTACCTCACCAACTCCTCAGCCTGAAAAGGCTTTCTAACCAAAAGGGGTTTCTCAGCTGAAAGGCCTTTAGTTTCCTGTCTCCTCATGCCTTATATACCTTTTTCTGCCCAGCCATCACTTCCTGGGATTAAAAGCGTGTTATGCATCCATCACTGGGATTAAAGGTGTGTGCCACCACTGCCTAGCCTCTATGTTTAATCTAGTGGCTTGTTCTGTCCTCTGATCTTTATGTAAATTTTATTAGGTTGAACACTATATTACCACACTCTTTGCCTATTCTCTTTGTCTGTCTGTCTGCCTCCATCTCCCATGTCCCCACTCCAAGAAAGCCTTTCCATCTCTTGCTCTCCCTCTCCCCCAGTAAACCTCCTACACTAACTCTGTTGCACTTGGTGGGTTTGCCCAACTTTGCCTATATATGTGTGTATATATATATACACACACACATATAATTACAAAAATAGTCCTTACTTGATGGGACTACTCTCAAGATCAAATAGAATGGCTAGGTCCTCTGCACCAGAAGAAAGCGGGCCAAATGTGAGTGCAGTTAGGAGCCTGGCGACCCCCCACAGGGAACTGGCTACTCCTAGTGCAGCTAGGCAGCCTCCACTACACTCATTGTCAAGACTCTGAGGGGAGGAGGGGTCAGAGCGTATCTGATCAGGAGCCACCCTAACCAGACTGTCTGCACTGGGTAGTTTCCTCTCAACAAGTTCTTGAGGTGACGGAGGAGGAGGGGGGTCACAGCTGGTCATTGTCCACCACCCAGAGACTCAGCTAAGTACCACTAAAGAACGTTGCCAGGTCTATGTAAGTCCACCCACTGCTGATGGCAGAACTTTTTGGTGAGGCTGCTCATGCTTTTTCCTTGTAGGAGCAAAACTTCAGTAAACCTCCAAATTCTCTATGTAAGACCCCCCAACCCCTCAGCCAGGTGTCTTCAGGATGACAGGTAGACAGGGAAAGAGCAGCAACCCTTCCTTGTAGGTAACTCACCACATATGGATGGTACTGTAAGAAGGATGGCTGAGAAAGCTAAAGAGCCCTCATGGGACACCCTCCCCCTGCTTCACACACCACTCACTCATTAATAATCTAAATGGCCAACATTTATTGAATGCTATGTGCTGGGCTCTGTTTTAAGCATCCTTTGTTACTCAGTCACGTAATACCCAGGGTGAGCACTATTGTAACCTGTCTCCTGCAGAAAAGAAAATGAAGGTGCAGGAGAGACCTGGCTTTGAAGATGCACACTGATCGGAGCCTCTGTCCTCTGCAACGGCATGCAGACTGGAATCCTTCACAGGAGGGCTTACAGTTCCTTTTTCTGAAAGCGAGACCCATTGTGCCCTGAAGAGCAGTGCTGTGAAACTCACTGGGGTTTGGAGTGATAAGGTTTATGGTAGAGCACCATTCACTGCTATGAAAGCTCAGGAGTGTTAAGTGCTGGGAGAGGTCCTCTTTCCAGAACATTTGGAAACTCTGCCTTGTGCATGTATAAGAGGGCACAGATGGGGAAATGCTCCATCAGTAACTTGCAAAAACCACTAGTGTGGATTTAAATTTTAAAAATTAGAATATGTTCATTGTATACAGTGATGGATTTTATAAAGGCATTTAGGTAGAACTAAGTCAAGCCTTGCTGGGCTGTGTGAGCCCATTGAGCCTCAGTTTTCTCATCTCTAAAGTGGAACATTGCCTCTTTAGTGGAGTGATCCTTCCTGAAGGATGCCTGGAGTTTTCACGATATTTCACTGGGTCTGATGCTCCCAAGGTAGCCTTGTCCACAAGGCCACAAGATCCCCTTAAAAAACAGGCATACTGTCCTCATTGCAGAAGCTGTCCAGTCTGTACGGTGAGCCTGTGGTTCAAACCCTGGACCATCTCCTCTGTAGTGGTCCAGCAGCATAGTTAGTACAGTAAATAGGAACACCAGGGCTCAGGGCAGCATGCTGCTGCAGGCCATGTGCGTGCGGGTGCAGCAGGACACTTGGGGGCAGAACAGAGGTGTTCTATACCAGGGTACCGGCCAGGTGTGTTTGCCCCTAATCTAGGCTGTTCCTGGGTTAATCTTAGTTCCTCCTCCTTCTTTTTTTTTTTTTTTTTTTCAGAGCTGCAGACCGAACCCAGGACCTTGCACTTCCTAGGCAAGTGCTCTACCACTGAGCTAAATCCCCAACCCCATAGTTCCTCCTTCTGTGAGGACATGTGGACAAAGTGCTCAGCAAGCCCCTTGGCGTATAATGAGTATCAGTAAGTGGGAAAGTCATCTGCACTCCTTACAACTATTGACAAACCCCACAGCATCTCCACACCCTCACTCCACATCATCACTCTTGTCTGGGTTTTGGCATCCATCTACCCTCCATCTCTCCCTTCCTGCACCCTGTTCTTACATTCTAACCCCTGTTTCCGTGAGTACAGTTACCAGCTCTTCCCAGACATGTGGTCCTCTCTTCCCCTTGCAGCTCTGCCTGCTGGGAATAGCTCTCAATTTTCCAGTCAGAATCCTGTCTCCCTCCTGTGTGACCGCAACATCCCCGAATGAGTCAGAGAGAGAACAGCCCTGAAACACAGCCTTCACGGTGACTTAAACAGGAGCTGTTCTGATCTCCCTCGGGGGTACTTGCCCATCACATGGGGTGGCACAGGCTGGGTGGGGTCACCACTTCACTCCAGCTGTGGTAATCGGGTTTCCTGTTGCTCCGACAAAATACTCCAGAAATGCAAAGAAAGGCAGGCAGGGCTGTGTTGGCTCCTGGTTTCAGAGGTGTCAGGCCTGTACACCGCTCTCTTCCTTCTGGGCTTGTGGTAAAGCAAAACATCGTGGAGACAGGGTTTGCGGGGGAGTGGGGAGGAACTTCCCAATGAAAGGAAGCCAGAAATAAGAGAAAGGAGAGAGGGAAGAGGAGAGATGGGGAGATAGAGAGACAAGGAGGGAGAGGATAGCAGGAAGTGGTAGGGGCAAAACATACTTCCAAGTCACAGCCATTGGGAGTGTACCCCCATTCTGGGATTAACCCACTGACGAAGTTAGCACCCTCCTCATCCAATCACCTCACAATAGTGTCAGCAGCTGGAGATCAAGTCTTTACCACATTGAGCCTTTGGGGGCATTTTTTCCTCTAATTCATAGGAACCCTCGTAGGGAGACGCAGGCTATGGGGCTCCACTTGTTTTAGGGTGCTTGGTCCGTGGCTGTTGCTCCATTTCTCCGAGCTGAGCTGCAGCTCTATGCAAGACAGCTTTCTTGGGACTGTTCCATGACAAGGCCGGGCTCTTCTCAGCCAATTAGAAGCAGAAGGAGGCTTCCCGGGGCTGTGGGAACCTCTTCACTCCAATCGGAGCTCACCACGGAGCTGCTCTAGAGCAGAAGGCACAGGACTTCCCAGCAGGCCTTGCATGATCTCCCTGAGACTCTCAGACTAAGGCCCCACAAATGGGATATTGACACAACAGAAGCTTCTCATTCCCCCAGAACAGGACAGCAGGGCCATGTCTTCCCAAAGGCTCCATGGTGGTTTCCACACCTCTTCCACCTTCCCCCAGTACCAGACTGTCCTAGTTACGGTTACTATTGTTCATGAACCTCACGTCTGTGAAGACTCCATATGTTCGGGAGTCTGCTCCGCCCATCCCACCCCTGCCAGCCGGAGCCCAGGCCTCCCCCTTATCCCCTGTCTGTACCCCCCCCCATTTATCACACCCAGGTTTATAGACTTTCAGCTGAGCTCCATCTTGGGGATGATCCCTGTCCGTGCCAATTGAAATTAATTTTGCCAGTCAGATTTCATGAGACACTGAATCAAAGGCTTTTCTAAAATCAAAAAGCACTAAATTTTCA
The DNA here is from genome assembly GCF_903995425.1 of Onychomys torridus. Classification (NCBI taxonomy): domain Eukaryota; kingdom Metazoa; phylum Chordata; class Mammalia; order Rodentia; family Cricetidae; genus Onychomys; species Onychomys torridus. The sequence goes on from NC_050456.1 coordinate 55,116,580, forward strand.
GTGGTCCCTCTTCCCCTAGTGTTACAAATTAGTTAGAATCAAAAAGCATCATGCCTTCCCGGCATGACTTCTGCGTAAAGCTGCCAGGGGAGTTGATGGCTCTGGCTTCTGTGGGCCCTCCAGCTGCTTACTGGATTTTCTACTCATAAAATTTATTGTAAATTTTTAATCATAAAATTTTTTCCCTATGGCCTGCCTACAAACAGCACTTACAGCTTCCCTGGGTCAGGGGTGGGGGAAACTGCTAGAATCGATCCTCCTCCTCCTCCTCCTCCTCCTGTTTCTCCAGTCCTGTGTTTCCCCGCTTCCAGCCATCCCTTATGTCCACTCTTGTTCCCTGGAAGTAGATGGCAAGGGTTCTCTAAGTTCATCAGCTAATTCTGGCCATACCTTTCCATTTGTGTGCTGCGGGACCCTATGATTTATGTATCTCTCTAGCATTTAATTTTTCTAAGTGACCCTTTACCTGTTTTTTATTATGACTTACTAATTGCACCCATTTCCTAACTTTATTTTTCTTATTAAAGACAGGTTTTAATAGCTAGTTCATTTCTCAGCCACTTAAGGACTCTGATTAATTCCGCAAGCCTGCCAGTCATCCAGAAATGGCTCACCTTTCCTTATTAGTGTTTCCTTGTGCCGGAGCTGGAGTGTCTGACTCTGAGAGGCGTCTAGTTAAGTACACAGTAAGGGGCCAGGAGAAGACGCGAACAAAGCTTGCCTTTTACTTGCCTTTTCTGACTAAGTGTTTGAGCCTCACATATGTCAGGTTTCAGAAGCGGCCCTTTATGAAGGCCTCAGTCTCTTGAACACCCAATAGAAGTGTCCCCAGAAGTGACATGACCTTGTCATTTTCCTGCTTAGTCTAATTTGCTCTCTCATCTCTGGGGGAAAAAAATATTCCCTGAAGTCTCCCAAGACCCGGCTCCTCCATTCTTCCCCAGCGGTCAGTTACATCTGCCACATTCAGGTCAGTTTTCACAATTCGAATGAAGTACAGTGTCTCGCTTGGCAGTTTGCTGCTGCTGTACTCTGTGACCTGCCTATGCAGGGATGCTGGGATTCCCAAGGACCTAGGCCAACCCCCAGGTGGCAATGTCCCTGCAGAAGTGATGTTTGAGCAGTCTGTAGAATGACCAGAACCAGATTAGAAGAAAGTGGAAGAGGAAGATGGGGAGGAAGGCATGCCGTGTGGCTGAGACATCCAGAGAAAGAGAGGAGAGAGAGCACATGGGACAGGATGACAGGAGCCTGGGAGCTGGGTTATAACTTCTGTAGACAGGTTGCAGCGTGAGCCCGAGAGCCACGGCACAGTCATTTTGTGTTTTAGAGGCTGATCAGGCTGCATAGCGTCAAAGGAGGCTCTCAGTGGAATGGAGGCCTTGACTAGGAGAAAACACCAGAGTAGGCCACTTGCTCAGCTGCAGCCGACTTCAAAGTTCCTAATAGAGGTTCTGTCCCGAGATAACCTCAATCACACATCAAGGAACCGCTAGGAGGCCCCCAGCTGGGGAAGGGAGCAGCCAGGGCTGCAGCTGGTTGTCATACAGGGAAGCATATGAAAGAAAGGAGGGTTTGACCTTTAATCTTACAACAACTCAGAATCTTAGCTCTGGCATCTAGGCAGAGGAAGGAGGATGGGGAGAACATAGGGGTGGTCTTTAGACTTCAACCCAGCTCCATGCCCTGAGTAATGTGTGCCCAAAGGATCATTCTGCTGCTGTAACTCTCATCTTGGAGGCTCAGGATTACGGTACCCAAAGCTGGGAAGTGCTCTCAGATGGGAACTATAATTAGAGACTCTGGAGCCGGGTCCATTCACATCTGTAAAAGGTTGAGATTAAAGTCAGCTCCCAGGGCTGCTGTTTCAGCACCAAGGACAGCAACCAGCCTCTCGCTGCCTTTTGACCAACGTCTGGGAAATGCACGAAACACTGGACTACCAAGAAGGGTGTGAAGAAGGCAGCCCCACTGCTATCCCTTGGCGGCAGCGGAATTCAGAGACAGGGAAGCTCGTTCCCAGCCGCCGTTGCTGGAGCCCACCCAGCAAAGCGCTGTTCCTGACTGTTCTACTGAGAGTCTCACCTCTTACAGGCATTTCATGTAAGAATCCTCTCCCTGATGGGCGGTGGTGGCGCACGCCTTTAATCCCAGCACTCGGGAGGCAGAGGCAGGCGGATCTCTGTGAGTTCGAGGCCAGCCTGGTCTACAAAGCTAGTTCCAGGAAAGGTGCAAAGCTACACAGAGAAACCCTGTCTCGGGGGGAAAAAATCCTCTCCCTGTATGCCACACCCCAGTTGGAAGCTCCTCCCCCCAACTCTACGGGGATTCCAGACAGACAGAGACGGCTCTAATAAAATAGACATTAGGAAAATTGCACCCAAACAAACAGGGTTGGTTATAAAACCAGAGGGCAAGGGAAAGCAGTTCATTAACTTCAACGTGCCACTTATTTAATTCTCCGATTCATCAGGGAGAGGCGTATTTCACCTTGTGACTGACAGCTTTGGTCTTACAAGAGACACCGGGAATGTGGCCCCGCCTCAGCTTTCCACTCTGAACAGTCAAGTTATAAGATGAATTGAGGGCAGGTTAACACTGCCAAGGGCCTCCCCTGTGCGAGGCAGCTGGGACCATGCTGTGTTGCTGCCCTCTTCTCTGCTGCACCGGTCTTGGTGCCCCTCCTGGGGGATATGGTAGCCAGGGCCTCAGCAGTGCCCTGTGCTCACAGGGGCACACCAGCGCGCTCTCCTACCCACTGGGAAGCTGCTGCCGCTGCCGTGTTTACCAGGGAAGGGCTGGGACTGGGAGTTCTCAACAGTTTCCCCAGTCCATGTGCTGGGCATACCAGTCTCTTTCTTTTGTTTCTGTAAGGACGCTCCTTCCTGAACTTGTTCAGCTTTCTTCATGACGACTTGTCCCCTCCTGGACTCATTCCCAGTACTCATTCCCGCTGTCTTCCAAGATTCCAACCAAGTATTAGAAGAGTCTTTGCTGTGTCTGGCTTGTGGCCTGCTCTACTACAGTTGAGGGAGAGAGAGAGAGAGAGATCTACATGAACACAAGTGATATGCAATGTTCTTTGGCAGTCAGCAATTTCAAAATAATTAATATTAAGTGTACAGAAAAATACATGAGAACTCTGGTTTCCATTTGAACTCATCTATAAGCTGTAGTAAATTCACACATGCAACATACACAATTATTACATATACCTATATATGTAAAAGACCCCCTTAGCACAGCTGACACCATGATGGAAGTATCATTCAGGCCTTGGAACCCAGCACATAGGCAGTAACACTTGCCAAAGCAAAAATAAAGACCCAATCCATCCAAGTCCATAGTTCTGGAAAAGTATCTAAATGTACTAACCTTGCTTTTTGGCTTCTGAAGTTCTGCTTCAGACTAACTGTTCTTGCTAACCAAGGTATGTCGATGCAGAATGTGGTTCTTGTGCTTAAAAACTTACCCGGAAAAAGGCTCGGGACTGTACTCTCGGGTCCTGAACACCATGTGTAGTTGCTAGCCAGCTAATAAGGACTTTCTGTTGTCTGAAACCTGTGTCTGAGTGGTCTTCTCTGGTGGATACCCCATAACATGTACACACACACACACACACACACACACACACACACACACACACACTGCAGAGGTATCATTTATACATTTATACATGCTAGACAATTGCACCACAGGTGTCCATTCCAGCTTGGATTTTAATTTAATTAACACTTGGTGAGAAAAATAAAGAACTCAGCCTCTGCCCTGCCCCCCACCATCAAAAGATTTTAACTCTTTAAGCCATACGATCCTCAAGTATACTATCACTTTATTGGTGTTTCCCTGGTGGGACCTTGAAGTTCCAGTGAGTGTGGCTTCTGCTTAGGGGTAGCCTTCTGTTGGCTCTTTCTCTTGACTTCACCCTGACTTCTAAGGACTTAGGTCCACAGCAGCACACTGTGGCTTCTGGACAGCCAGGACTAAGAGAAGGCAAGCAAGACCTCCAGACCACAGCACAACATTTAAGGTGGCACTCACTCTCGGCTGTGAAAATCCTCCCTGAGAGTAAGCACCTCCTTAAATGCTTCAGCCGTAATATTTTGCTTGCAGCATTGAGGTCCACACCCCAGCTTCTAGGTAGCTTTTTATACCCCCCAACTTTATTTTAATGGTGTCAGAATCTATTGTACTGCTATAACAAATACCTAGGACTGGGTAATTTATAAAAATGGAAATAGTCAGGCAGTGGTGGTGCATGACTTTAGTCCCAGCACTCTGGAGGCAGACACAGGCAAATCTCTGAGTTCGAGGCCAGCCTGGTCTACAAAGTGAGTTCCAGGGCAGCCAGGGCTACACAAAGAAACCGAGAGAGAGAGAGAGAGAGAGAGAGAGAGAGAGAGAGAGAGAGAGAGAAAAGAAGAAGAAGAAGAAGAAGAAGAAGAAGAAGAAGAAGAAGAAGAAGAAGAAGAAAGGGAGGGAGGGAGGGAGGGAGGGAGGGAGGGAGGGAGGGAGGGAGGGAGGGAGAAAAGAAGGAAAAGAAATATTATTTCTCAGTTATGGGAGTTGGGAAATTAAAGGTCAAGGCACTAGCTGGCTCATTCTATATGTGCCTAAGGGTCCTCTGGCCTCTGCTTTCAGGTTGAGCCTCGAATGTTCGCTCTTCTGAGGGGAGCAATGCTGTGTCCTGTCTTAGCAGAAGGAAGAAGGACAAGAGGAAGCAAATACCTTTCACAAAAATCCCTAACTTCATCCATGGGGACAGTGCTTTGGGATTTGATCATCTTCCAATGGCTGCATCTCTCAATGCTGCTGCATTGGAGAATAAGTTTCAACTGAATTTCGGAGGAGACAAACACCATAGCAGATGACAACCATGGAACCTACTGTGAACCTATGGTTCCTTGGGGGGGGGGCACATCTAGGTCAAACATTCTGCCAAACAGATTGACTGATCATAGAGAGTTGGAATGTTACAGATTGAGAGCCAAAATTAGCCCAGGCTTTATTCAGACCCCTAAGAGCCATTCATTGCCCCCCCTTTGTGTCTTACTGACATCCTTTTGTAGTGTACAGGCCCCTAGCTTCCACCAACCGAAAGGTTATGAATGTTAGCATTGGGGGCTACAACAGAGACTCCCCCACTTTACTATAACCCTTCTACTTGATGGCTTTCCACCCCATGTATTTGAAAGGTGCGGTTGCTATTAAAATTTTGTGTGGGGCTAGAGATATAACTTTAGTAATTACCACTTGAGGACCAGAGTTCAAATCCCAGCACCCACACACCAAACTGGGTACCCAAAACACCTGTAACTCTAACTTCATAATGTCTAATGCCTTCATCTGGCCTCCATAAGCACACAGGTACATACACCTTGCATGCATACATGTGCATGCACTCATGCAGACACATACACACAAATGAATAAAAATCTTTCAAAACAAACTTCATGAAATTGTTAGCAAGTTAGAATGCAGTATTTGGAGTAAGCTGAATCTGTGTTCCCAGGTAATGCTAACTTACATTTGGCTCTAGAATAACAATTCCTTATTCTGTTTGAGGTGACAGCTGTATTTCTGTGTTGATATTACTTTAGGATTCTCAAACTTCCAGGAATCCCTAGTTCTCAACTCCAGTTGCAACCACACGCTACCTGGAGGCAAGGCTAGTCAGTGTGCAGAAGCCCATGGTAGGATTCAATCTCTGCCCTGGGCTGGTGTGGAGGGGAGCAAGCCACACACCTCTCTTCTCACTTGCAGAACTGTCTTGCAGGCACTGAGCATGCATGCAGTACAAATGCATGCATGCAGGCCAAACACTCATACATAAAATAAAATGAGTTCATATAAATGTGGAATTTTTTTATAAAAGAAAATAGGATGTGGAATTGAAATATTGGCCTACTCCCTGAATGAGGGGCTCGTGGCTGAGAGCTGAGTGGTTCTATCATGGAACAGGAGCTCTTCACAGCTCCACAAACAGCTTCAGCACTGTGGCCGACTCAGATCACAGTCCCTGTTTATGATCACTACTGTCACTGTGCAAGACCCAGAGGAGGGGATAGACTCCTCTTAGGGAGGCCAGCCCTGTCTAGCCTTTCAGAACCTTCACGGCTCAGGAGAACCCCAGACTAAAGCTCTGTCCAAGTGAGTCTGTGGCCCAGGAGACAGGCTGGGCTTGGATGACTGTTGGTACAAACTCCAAAGGAACAAGATGTCACAGTCCCACATCTTCAAGCTGTCAATGTGAGTGCTGCTAGCTCTCAGTGGCTCAATACTGCCTAGAGTCAGGCTGGCCAGAGCCTGGGGGCAGAGAGCAGAAAAGGGGCTGATGAGACAGAAGAGAGAGGAGGGGACCCATAGAAGGCTGGGGGAGGGGAGGAACCAGAAGGAAAAGAAAGGGAAAAAGGGGGAGGGGTGTTAAAGCATTTGTAAAATGAAAAGGCAAAGCCCTTCGGACTGCAGTGGGCGAGGAAAGCGTAGCCTAGGCAGGAGTAATTGGTAATCGGAGCTGAAGTGAAGAGAGGATGATTTATGCGAGCATGCAGACAGGGGTGGAATAATTTTTGGAGCAGAACGGGGAACTTACTGAACGCCTGAAACTCAGCTACTTATCCACTCGCTCAGTGATGAATTAGCTCTTGTTTAAAGTAACCGGGGCTCCATTTTTCATTCTGATTACTACACTTGATATCTTTCTCTCTCTGTTTCCCTCTGACCACTGTCCCCTCACTAGGTTGTGAGTGCAGAAACACTGGGTTTATAGCGACTCACCCCTCCTCCTTAGCGTCCCCCAGACCCTGCCACCCCCATGGCAACATTAACTCATAAATAGCCAGGTTAAAACCTAGCCCTTGGAGATATTGCAGAGATTAAGACTGTGGAATTAGCGGAGGCTTTGGATGGAAGACCAGCCTACTTCTAAGTGCTGGGTGATTGCAATTCCTTTGCCTATCTGATGTGCAAAGTCTTGCTCTTAGGCTGTCAACAGGATGGAATGGAGAAAACACACCCCTTCCTACCTGAGTGCATCATTCCATGTAGACGTAGAGAGGCCTCTAATGACCTGGAAACGCAAATGAGAGGTAAAATCTGGGTGACTGTGACCCCCTTTCTTGGCCAACACTTTTATTTACTTACTTATTTTTGATTTTTCAAAGCAGGTTTCTCTGTGTAACAGCCCTAGCTATCATGGAACTCACTTTGTAGACCAGGCTGGCCTCGAACTCACGTAGATTCTCCTGCCTCTGCCTCCCAAGTGCTAGGATTAAAGGCATGCACCACCTCGCCCAGTTTCTTGTTAACATTTCTAAAAAATCAGGTTTATTAATACTAACACTCTGGAGGCAGACACAGGTGGATCTGTGAACTTGAAGACAGCCTGGCCTACATAGTACATATGTACAGCAGAGGAAAACTTGGCATTAACTCTGAGGATTCTGTCCTCACCCTGCTGCTGTCTCTAGATGAGGGACTGCCCTGTCTGGAACTGGATTTTCTCATGTGAAAGATAAAAGGCCTGAGTAGCTTGCTACTGAGATCCTGAGTCAAATCTAAGAGCAGGCTTTCTGCTGGTCTCTCTGGACCTCTGCAATACCAGTGTCCTGGATTCTTGGGAATATTAAGGGAGAGAAGAAAGCAAAATGCTTTCCGAGCACCTGGCGCGAGGTGAACACCCAAGAAGTCCCAAGTTCGTTCTGGAAGGCTTTTCAGGTTGGCTTTTGACTTCGCTTTACACAAACAGAAGTATAGTGCCCAGCCTCAGTCCTTCTGCCTCCTCAGGCTTGCTAAGAGAGATCTGCTCTCAGCAGTCAACTGAGAAGGCTCTCCGTCCGTTGGAATCTATGGGGAAGAAGGAAAGCAGCCTGGGACAGACAATCCTCAGACTTGTGCCTCCTGTAACAAGGCCAAGCTTGTTAAGGAGCTGAGTGAGTCTGACAGCTGTCCACAGTACAGCCAATCAGCAAGCAGCACCTCTAGAGCGCCCAGACTCATCCATCTGCAGGGGCCGGAAGTCCCATTCTGGCTTTGGAGAAAGCAGATGTGTGCAGGCAGGGCCAGGCTGGTCGGGAGACTGAAAACCAGATGAGAGGCCATCACTGGTTTGATCTAAGTGCAGGGGGTGCTGGGAAGAGAGGGGGCCCAACACCGGTGTAGCTCAATAGAGTGATACCTGGGCATAGGAGCCTGGACCCCTTCCTCCAGGCCTTCTCATACCTACCTACTGCTCTTAGGCTGTGTAAGAAACTGAAGCCAGAGGGCATGGGGGCCTGAGTGGCAGCCCTCCTCCTGCTAGCTGGGGTGCTGTAGGTGTCTGGCCATTAGGCAGACATGCTATTGAACAGTTCTTCTGGCTGCCCAGTGTAATGAAGTCTTTATTGCACAGCTTACTTTGAACTACAATGGCTGCTACTTTTATTTATTTTATTTTTTTATTTTTATTTTAATTTTGCTGGGTTGTCACCTTTCATGACTGGCTCCTGGAAAGACACTTCCTCTGAGCTTAGCTCTGGCTTTCCAGAAAGCAGGCTTTCATTCCTGGGGCCTCAGTGAGACCCGGCAGCTTACCCTGTTCACCTGTGCTTTGAATTTCCTACTCTAGTCACCCTCCATTCCAACAGTGTGAATCGGACACCCACTGTATGTGGGCACTTGGTGGTAGTTGGAGCTGCCTCCTCCCCAGGGCTGGGAAGGCCAATGAGCTAACTCACCATGGGGGATTAAAAACATCCGTAGCACCTGGCTCTTTCCTCTGGGGGTCGTAGGTTGGTCCCATTGGACTGAGCAGCTGGGGAGGGGGCACTTTCGTTCTTTACCATGTGCTCGGCACCACATACTCATCACTTAGCGCTGTGCACTTAGCATGTAGCACCATGCCTTGAAACTATGAGGCGCTTGGGAAACACCCCTGGAAGGAATAAATACTCCGGAAAGGGGCTGTGGGTTGGCCGATATTGACAACTGGCCCCACTCCACAGCGCTTTCTCTGGGCACATGTCATCAATCCACACCTCCCTTGGGCCCTCCAGGATGTCCTCTCCACGTGGGTGCTCTTTCTAATCCAGAGAGGATGACATCATCATCGCACTCCTCCTAGGCAGGAGAGCGGTCAGAAAGAGAGCAAGTAGGGAGAGATGGCCAAGATTAGCGTAGGAAAGGAACCAAAGAGGCTGGAAACCCCTGGCCAAGGGCTACAGGTAAGGGCCGCAACACAGGGAAAGAAAAGCCCACACTATACAAAAGCAGAAGGTGGGCGCTGGATTAATGACCCATTGTTGGGGTCTGAATACGAAATGTCGTCCTAGGCTCGTGTGTTTGAACGCTTAGTCCCCCTTTGCTGACGTGGCTTGGGGAGGTGACGGAGTGTTTAGAAGGCAGAGCTGTGCTGAAGGAAGTACAGCCTGGGGCTTGGGCTTTATAGCCTGCCCCTACTTCCTGTTCTTTCTTCCATTCTTGACTTGGGGCTGGCCACCTGCTCCTGCTGCCCTGCCCCTTTCACCATAATGGACTGCATCCCCTCTGGAACCATGAGCCAAAATTAATTCTTTCCCCCCATGCTGCTTTTCGTGAGGGTATTCTGTCGCAGCAACAGAGAAACGGTTCAAGTATCCATAGGGTCACAACACTTGGTGGCCTTGGTCCTTTCTTCAGCTCTGGCTTACTTCTACCCTGGGAAATCCTTTTACTTTTATCACTACCTGTGTGTCTGTCTAAACCTTTGTTACACAAGGACCTGGAAGTCTCAGAGGGTGCCCTCCAGACTATTATCTGCCTATGATACTACCATAATTGGGGAATCCTATCAATGCTTGCAAGCCACTGGAGCCAGCTTCCAGGGGGTGGTCCGCTCAAAGATGGCTCCCAAGGTGTTCAGAATGAGTCTATGGAGGGCGGAAAAGGGGAAAGAAGGTGGGGTGGTGGCGCACGACTTTAATCCCAGCACTCGGGAGACAGAGGCAGGTGGATCGCTCTTAGTTCCAGGCTAGCCTGGTCTTACGTACTGAGTTCCAGGACAGCCAGGGCTACATAAAGAGACTTTGTCTGAAAAAAAAAAAAAAAAATGAAGATCGGGAAGAAGGCAGGTTTAGGACAAACAGAAAATACCTGCCTTGGAGCTCGGCAGCAGCAGGCAATGGATCCAGACAAGACTTAAGATAATCTTGGGTGTGGTGTGTGTTGCTGGGAAAAGGCAGTGGAGCCCCCTCCACACCCATCCCTCATCCCTTTGCTAAAGAAGCACCGAACAATTCTGATTGGTTGCTAGTTTGCTGAGGAATGGAGAGGGTATGAGCAGGGAAGGAGGGAACTTGGACCTAGCTGTGTGGTTTCTGCCCAGTAGCCTGGCTTTATGGGGTCTGAAGGCCCAACCACCGAAATCCCCTCCTCCCCTGGAGCCCCGCCCTTCAAAGGTGAACCGCGTATCTTTAGTTAATAATTAACTTGTCATAAGCCTCATCAGTGCCCCATCCAGAGGGAAAAGAGAGGAGGTGGAGAGAGAAAGGGCCCAGCCCAGCACCCCAGAGGCGGACCTCAGCCCCTGCTCCTCTGGCCCATAATAAATAAGATGAAAGGCACTCCTGATAAATGCCCATGTCAGGGAGAGATTTTACCTTCACTCAGAAACAATGTAATATCTCGGCTATTACCCAAAATAATTTATCAATGTGTAATAGCTTTGTGCAGGCCTCAGATAGGCGGGGAGCTGCGCTATCAGAGATGGATGTGGCCTACCTTCGGCTTTTAATTTTTAATGTTCTCAGCCAGCTTTGCATTAAAGGCCAGGTGTCATATAAAGACTTAATGTAAGAGGGGAGTTCATGAATTCTAATCTAGCGAGGAGCACTCCCTGGCTGGCTGCTGTCACGGCCTGGCTGTTCTTATTGATCTTTTGTTTTCTGCCCTCCTGGTTTCTCAGGCTCCCCCCCACCCCACCCCTCTTTTCCAGTCACCCTACCTACTACACATTCCTACCCTGGGATGAGTTCCAAACTGCACTGGACAAGACACCCGGGGCACTACCCCCTTTTCATTTATCCATTCATTTAAAGGACATTTATTTAGTTTTATTCTATGCATAAGGATGTTTTGCTGGCATAGAAGCGCGTGCGCAATGCTCATGCGCAATGCTCATGCGCAATGCACATGCAGTGCCCACAGAAGCCAGAAGAGGGCATTGGATACTCTGGAACTGGCATTACAGTTGTGACCAGCCATTTCCAGGCGCTGGGAACCAAGCCAGAGTCCTCTGTAAGAGCAGCAAGTACTCTTAACTGCTGAGCCATCTCTCCAGCCCCCATCTATTTCTTTCCCATTTTTATTTGCTTATCCGTTTCTTTCTCATAGTTATCTCAGTCATCTGTGCTCAACCACATAAACGTGACGAGACAGTTGTGCAAGATCTAAAAGAAACCTTGAAAAGTCTTCTCCGTTGAGACATAAGCACTTGTATGTACACACACACACACACACACACACACACACACACACACACACACCCCTACCTGCCAGCATTCACTGCTCCCCTCTGTGCCTGAGTTTCCTCAGAAGGACTTATCTTCTACGGCAGTGTACTATGTAAATTGCCTGGGTTTTTGTTGTTGTTTTTTGTTTTGTTTTGTTTTGTTCCACAGAGTTTCATGCATCCAGCGATGTCCTTAATCTTCTGAGCCCCTTACTTCCTCACAGGGTTTGTGTCAGACTGGGACTTGAACCCAGGATCTTCTGTGCATGCCAGGTTAGCACTCTACTAACCACATTCTAGCTTCAGTGGCTACTAAATTAAACTGGGCATTGTGCACACTCCTAAAATCTCAGCACTTGGGAGGCAGAGACGGGAGGATCAACACACGTTCAAGGCCAGAGCATGCAACATGGTGAGCTCCAGGCCAGCCGGGACTACACAGTGAGATTATGTTTTAAGATTTGTTTTCTAATTGTATGTACATAGACATAGACATAGACATGTCTGCATCAGTGTATGGGATGTGTACATGTGTGTGTACAGGTGCCTGCAGAGTCTAGAATGGGGAGTGGTCCCCTGGAGCTGGAGTTACAGGTGGCTTGAGCTACTGACATGGGTGCTGGGAACTGAACTCTGGTCCTCTGCAGGAGCAGTGCACTCTGGGTGCTGAGCTGCCTTTCCAGCCCTAAGACAAAGTCTTTTTTTTGAAGATAGACTTATTCACATTGAACTTCGTTTTGAGCAAGAAGAGGTTCAGAGCTAGTGCAGTATTCTCCCAGGCAGCAGGGACCAAGCTCTACAGAATCATACAAGGTGAGAACTTCCAAAGGTATCCACAGACACAAGACAAAGAAACCATTGGGCGATGGGGGAATGTGGAAAGCTGGAGTTTGGTTAGCTGGTTTTTGGCTGGCTGGTTTTTGGTTAGCTGGTTTTTGGTTGGCTAGAATGGTTTTACCGTCCCACCTGCGACCATTCCCTCTGGATGGCATTTCAGTGTAAGTAGGAGGTACCCAAGGCACTGGAGCTGGCTCAGATGAATGGTATTTTCATACCTGTTTATTTTGTTTATGACCTGTCTCCTCATACAAGCGATATTGGTCTATTTTGTTCATGTTATACAAGATTGGGGGATAAAAATGAGAGGAATTTCAGAGGAGGGTGTTGAGGCAAACTGTCTTTCAGGGTGTAAGGTATCCTAAACAGTTATTAACACTGTGTACAGCAAGGAGGGAGTCTGAAGTAAGCCCTCAGTCCCAGCACACAAAATGTGGTTTCTAAAGGACGGGGGAGATCCCGGGGATGAAGTTAATAAGTAGCCTGTGGTACATGCTTCTGATTCCCAAGCAGCGTGGAGGAGGGGGCAAGATTGACCTCTGGTGACTGCAGGGTCACAGCAGATAGGCTACCTGCTCCCTGGGGCCACAGCATCTGTGATCTGACAGTTCACTGTGTGGCCCTTGGCAGGGAAGGGTGCTCAGAGTAAGACACCAGCAGGAACCCTGAGGACAAGACAGGAAGCCAGGGGGCTGTGGTTGGGGTAGAAGCTGTTCTCCAGTCTGCCTGAAGCTAGCTCAGTTCTTCCGCTGCGGTCTGCTTCTTGCCCTGGGGACCTCACAACTCTTCTCTCCACTTGTCTCAGGCCCAGCCCCTGTACACCCACTCTCTGATTCATTTTCTCTCTCTGTCTCTCTGTCTCTGTCTCTCTGTCTCTCTCTGTCTCTGTCTCTCTCTCTGTCTCTCTGTCTCTCTCTCTCTCTCTCTGTCTCTCTCTGTCTCTCTCTCTCTCCTCCCCACCCTCTCTGCCTCTTCCTCTTCCACATCCCTCTACTGCCTGGGTCAGATCACAGAATGCTGCAGAACTGAAGAGAGACAGATGTCTACTTGCCTGCAAGAACCTCCATGTGGGTCCTGGGAATCGAACTCAGGTCATCAGGCTTGGCAGCAGGCACCATTACCTGCTAAACTAGGTCACTGGCCACTGAAGGGGGTTTTGTTTTGTTTTTAATCTATGCCCTTTTGTCAGCATTTCTTTCTAATCTGTACACCTGAATAATAAATATTATTTATAAATAAATATTTAATTATACAGTGTTTTATATATAAATAACAAATTATCATAAAATAAATAAAAAATAAACCACCTTAGAATTTCATTTGTGAAAGAAAAATCCTCTCTCCCTCTTTCTTCCCTTCCTTCCTTCTTCCCTCTTCCCTCCCTCCCTCCTTCCTTCCCTGTGTGTTGTGTTGTATTTGTGTGTAGAGGTGGCTTGTGGGCCAATGGGAGATGTTCATTATCTTCTCTATTATTCTCCCCCTTATTCTTTCAAGACAGGGTGGTTGCTGAGCCTGAAGCTCCCAAAATCTTCCTCTCCTCTGCCCTCCAACACTGGGGTTACAGGCACACAACCATGCCTGGCTTTTCTTTTTTATGTGGGTGCTGGAGATTCAAACTCGGGTCCTTATACTTGTACCACAAGCACTCTTTCTTACCTACTGAGCTGTCTCCACAGAAAAAGTCTTTAGATTAAAAAATAAGTATGCCTTTGTTAGCCATGGTGGCTCTCATCTATAACCCAGTCTATGAGGGTCTGAGGTCGGTAGATGACAAGTTCAAGGCCAGCCTGACGGGAGGAAAGTATACAAAACATTTTTACTTAATCTTTAACACTGGATAAATACAATTCAACAATATAATTCCAAGAGCCACAGAATCACACATGTAGAGTCACACATGCAGAATCAATCACACATGTATAGCAACACCTACGTTTCTTTTCGTGCTTCTACTGACGCGGTTTTCAGCCTAGCGCTCGTCAGTACTTCCCTTTCTTAATAAACTCCAAGTCTGCTTTCAGCTAACTCCTGCTGGCATTCTTTTCTGCAGTGTAAGAACCAGGTTGCGCCCCGGTAGGGGTCTCTGAAGAGTGCTGGGCAGCTGGCAGTTTCCGGTTACTTCAGATTTTACAGCAGCGGGGCTATTCACTGTACCTTTGTCGGGTTTCAGCTTGTTAGCTACTAGCAGGCATAAAGGCTTTGGGGATGAACCTCTGCCCTCATAATCGGCAGTTTCTGAAGCCAGGAGCCAAGGCTGCAGGTCTTCCATCACTGGCCAAAACAATAGGATCTGAGTACACGGTCCGCCCTGAGTGGAAAAACGCGATGTTCTAAGTTGCCTGGAAGGTCCCGGGATTTCTTTTCTTTTTTGGTTTTTTGAGACAGGACTTCTATTTGTAATCCTGGCTGCTCAGGAAACCAGGAGACCAGGCTGGTCTCGAACTCACAGAGCTCCACCTGCCTCTGCCTCCTGAGTGCTGGAATTAAAGGCGTGCGCCACCACTGCCCTGAGATTTCTATGCAGCTGGCAGCTTTCCTGTAAAGAACAAAGGCGTAAAGTTAGTCCAAATGGATCTGTCAATCACCTGGACAAGAGGACCACCGCCAGGAAACTGTTATAGAGACTTGAAGTAAGAGTATGAAGCTGGCATACACCTTTAGGTTGGCACCATGGTTTCTCTTGCCATTGCCCATCCCTGAGAGTCCTTCCCTCTGGGCACCGCCCACCCTCTCCTTTGAGAGGGTCTCATCCTAGTCTATCTACCCAGCACTTTGAGCACCTTATTTTAATTCATTAAGGGAGATCGTGGGGGAGTCAAGGAGAGGTCAGAGTAAGTTCCCGCTAAAGTTTTCAGATACTTTCCTTTTTGAGAAAATAGCTGCCTAATACCCAAATCTGAATCTCTGTTGTTAGCCTGCTGTTCTTTCAGATAAAAATAGTATTCCAGAAGGAAATTCTAAGATTACTTTTCAAAACTGAGGGCCTCATGTATGTTTCTCCTCAAATAACCACCAGAAAAGCTGTGTATGTGTACGTGTGTGTGTGTGTGTGTGTGTGTGTGTGTGTGTGTGTGTGTGTATGGTATTGGAACAACAGGGACCAAGGAACAATGAGATGGCTTGGTGGGTGAGGGCGCTTGCCACTGAGACCAACAACCTGAGTTGGAGCCCCAAGACTCATACGGTAGAAGGAAAGAGCCAACTCCCACAGGTTGTCCTTGGACCGCCACACTTGCTGATGTCACATGTGCACCCACAAGTTCCGCAACCCCCTCAATGGCTAAGTAGCAAACAAGCAAGTAAATAAAAAGTATGAGAAAAGATGGAGACTCAGAGCACAAGATTCTATTTATTTATGTGTTTGTTTATGTATTTATTTATGTATGTATGTATTTATTTAGTTAGTTAGTTTTTTCTCTGTGTAGTTTTGGTGCCTGTCCTGGATCTCGCTTTGTAGACCAGGCTGGCCTCAAACTCACAGAGATCTGCATGGCTCTGCCTCCCGAGTGCTGGGATTAAAGGCGTGAGCCACCACCACTTGGCCTGAGATTTTTATTTTTAAGATTTAAAAAAAATTTTTTTTTTGGTCTGGGCACATTTTTAATCCCATCACTAGGAGGCAGAAGCAGGTGGATTTTTGTGAGTTTGGGACAGCCTGGTCTACATAGTGAGTTCCAGGACAGCCAGGGCTACTAATGAGACCCTGTCTCAACACCTGCCTCCTAAAAAAGATTTTAAAAAATGTTTTAATGATGTGTCTGTGTAAAGTCCCTCTCCCTCTCAGTGTGTGTGTGTGTGGGGGGGGTGTCTGTGTAGGGGTGTGTCTGTGTGTGTCTGTGTGTGTCTGTGTGGGTGTCCCAAGAGTTACAGATGGTTGCGCGCTGACATGGGTGCTGGGAACCAAGCTCGGGTCCTCTGCAAGAGCACAGCATGCTCTTAATTTCAGCCATCTCTCCAGCCTCTGGGCTCGAGAGTTTTTTTTTTAACTAAAAAATGTTGCTGCTCAGCTAGGGCCGTTCTTTGGTAACATGATGTTTCCCTGTGAAATGCCTGGTGGTGAAACACACCATGACCACTGGCACAGTTCATGGTCAGCGCCTAGGCTGCTAACATACCAGTAGTGGACTCACTGCTGCCTTATATCACAAGTCAAATGTCTTCCAAAAGACTTATGACATCTTCATGCTGTGCTGAGAGGTTTAACCATGAGATTCCCTTTGGAAGCATCTCGGGACTCCCTGGCGTGGGGGGATCACACTACACAGAAGCCATTGCTAGTCGTCAGGTGTGCACATCTGACCTGGACCAGCCCTTCCACGTGGCTGCTGAGCAGTGCTTAGCCTCATCCCAACCAACAATGTTGGAGCAATCACCATGTCCTGTCATCATTTGGTGGAATCCAACTCATAGCTGCCCAGCGCAGTCACTGGGAACTGGGATCTCATTGCTACATCAATCAAACACAGCATTTCAAATATTTTTAGAATTCTCACAATGTTTAATGGCAGGTAATTAAGTGGCATTTGCTACATTAGTTAATAATTGAGATCATTCACAAGGGTAAAGGTATAAGATCTCTTTCAATGCATTTAAAGTGTGTGTGTGTGTGTGTGTGTGTGTGTGTGTGTGTGTCTGTCCTAGCTTTCATGTTGGCAAAACATTTCTAAATTCCATTTTCTTTTGCAATTTTCCAAATGGGATTACTTCTGGAGAGTGCTATTTTAGCATTTTAATCATGTATACCCTGTACACATTGCTAGCCCATATGTGGTTTGGGTTCTGAATTGCAGCTGATTACACAGCAGATTTGAGCCTGCTGTTCTCCAGGCTGGTGCTGCTGCCTGGGGCTGCTCTATGAAACTTCTAGGGTAAGGTGGTGTAAAGCAGAGTCTCATGTATCCCAGGCTTGCCTCAGACATGCTCTATAGCCACAACCAGGTTTTGAAGTTATGATCACCTTGCCTCTACTTCTCAAGTGCTGGGATTGCAGGTATGTGCTACCACGCCAGGCCAACTCTACCCATCTTGTGGGCAGATAAGAATGCTCAACACAGACTCCTAGATGCAGGCAAAGCTGGCTGCTCTGGACTTACTGGGGCATGCTCTATCAGTCTCCAACAAGAGAACTTTCCAGATATCTCTGAAAGGTTGACAAACTTCTGTACAGGGCCCATGGTATGTATTTTAAGTTTCGAGAGCCAACTATTTCTGTTAGAACTGTTCAATTCTACTATTGTAGGGAACACACAGCCATGGACAATAGACAACCAACCAGTGTTGCTATGTTTCGAGACTTTGTATGTGAGTTTGGCATATCTACCAAAGCAGGAGCGGTCTGCATATTGAGGACTCCTGCTCCACATCACTTCTCCATGTGGCTCTCTGGAGAAAGCCTTGGCTGATCTTTGGTGTGTGGCCTTCCAGGTGATGAGCTAGTTTCCTTTCATATTACTTCTCTGCACATGTGTGTTGTTGGGTCTTCAATTGGCTTCAAAAAGGAGCAAATACAAGGAAAAGAAAAGGAAGACAGTGCAACCAATATGCTGGGTAACTACTCCCGTGAATGACAAAGCTTCGCGGACTTGGAGAAGAGAACTGGAGACCCATGATGACTGGGACCTGAGGCTGTGGGACCCATGGCCATCTCGAGGCCTTCATTTTACCTCAGAGAAATCAAGTTAAATTGGTTCTGCTGCTAGGTCTGGGACAAGGAAAGAACAGGAGGAAGTTGAAACATCTGGTTTTCCCTGGGAGTCAGATGTGCTCCAAAACTGATAGTAGGTCTGAGGAGGTGGCTTCGTCGGTATAGTGGGTATCCTGTAAGCACGAGGACCTGAGTTCGATCCCCAGCACTCATGTAAGAGCCGAGTGTTGGGACACGTGCTTGTAATCCCAGATCTGGGGAGATGGAGAGAGGCAGGTCCCTAGGGTTTGCTAGCTAACCAGTCTAGCTGATGACGAGTCCCAGGTTGCCGTAAAGCCATTGTCTTAAAAAGTAAGGCTCCTAAGGAACCACATTCAAGGTTACCCTCTGGCCTCCACACACATGTGCACCCACATGCACATGTACTCTCACACACAAACATGCACATGCCGCACATACAAGGAATAAAAAGAATACCTCTGGCCAAGTCTGAGACAATTGAGCAACAAAATATATAATAGTAATTGAGTGATAACTCACTGAAGATAATCAGGATCTCTAAATTCACACTAATGTAAATAGGCAACTGTACAATAGATGCTTGTTTATCTTTGTGACGTGGTCTCTTGTCTCTGCAACAGCCTAGGCTTTTTTCAGACTTACCAGCGTGGGCCTTGCAGGCATGCACCACCATTCCCAGAATCCAACCAGGGCCTTCATGCATGCCAGAGACACCTTGACCACCTGAGCTACATCTACAGCCCCGAGGTGGTTCTTCAGTGGAGTGCCACGTAGCAATCCTGAAGGATGGGAGTTAGAAAACCCATGGGCAGGTCAAAGTCTGATGGGAACCTCTGAGAATCTTCTCACCACACTCAGTTCTAGCCTCTCTCACACACACATTCACAGTGCATAGCCACATGCTTGTATGCACAGCTCACACATTTATTCATTACAGAGAAGAGCACAATAGCCTTTCAATGGAGAAATCAAGTTGAACCACTTCTCAGAATGATTCAAGTCAGCACGACAGCCATTGAGTCTAAGGAGCAGCTCAGGCCCCCTGACCCAAGTGCTGAGAAGAACACGGAGTCAGTCTCTTCTGGGAAACTCCTGTCTAATTGCACAGATGGAATCTAATCATGAAAAACCCACTAACAAAGCCCCAGTGGAGGGACAGACTGGCATGCTCCCCTTGGGAAGAATGTGAAGGTCAGGAAATGCAAGGTGACTGAAGGCTGTCCAGGGTCAAGGGGATGAAAACATAGACCAGGACTAGGTGTTTCCTTTTAATGCCAGAGATGGTGGGAGGGATGGAAAATCCCCATACCTGTCTTCTTCCCTTGGGCTAGATAAGAAGATGATATTTACGCTAAAATCTCTCCTCGTGAGGTGATGCTTGTCTTTAATCCTAGTGGAGTCAGAGGCAAGTGGATAGTTTGAGCATAGCCCTGTAGATGGAGAATAGTCCGGTCAACATACTGAGTTCCAAGCTAGCCAAGACTACAGAGTAAGAACCAAGACTACACACACACACACACACACACACACACACACACACACACACACACACACACACACACACCATATACACCACACACACACAAACACACCCACACACACACCATATACACCACACACACCATACACACCACACACACACACACACACACACACACACACACACCCCACACACACACACCACACACACAAACACATACCACCACACCCACACACACATACCACCACACCACACACCACACACACCATACACACCACACACACACACACACACACACCATATACACCACACACACACACCACACACACACATACCACCACACCACACACCACACACACACACACACACCACACACACACACAAACACACCCACACACACACCATATACACCACACACACCATACATACCACACACACACACATACCACCACACCACACACCACACACACACACACACACACCACACACACACACATACCACCACACCACACACCACACACACCATACACACCACACACACACACACACACACCATATACACCACACACACACACACACACACACATACCACCACACCACACACACACACATACACCATATACACCACACACACACACACACACATACCACCACACCACACACACACACACCACACCCACACCCACCCCCCACACACATATACCACCACACCACACACCATACACACACACACACACACACACACACACACACACACACACACACACACACACACATACTTCCCTTAAGAGTTAGCTAGGTGTGGTGGCACACCTCTATAACCCTCACTTGAGAGTCTGAGGCAGAAGACTATAGGCATGAGGCCAGCCTGGTCTATAGGGTGAGATTCTGACCAAGAAAACAGGTAAAGAAATACTCCTTTAAGAAGGTGGGTACAATGGGCTTTGGGTGGGTAGGCAGGTCAATGTTCTAAGATCAGTTCTACCCCAACACCATTTCTAGCTCACTCTGGCCCAGGAATCCCAGAAATTGGAGCCACTGCTTAAATGTAGGAGTGTATTTTTACCCTTAGGCCTTCTCATTGCCCAAATATGGAGAAGTTTCTGTTACCATAGATCATAGTTTCTATCTGCAGTAGTATTATCATCTGGGGAGGGGAGAGAGAGACAGAGACAGAGAGACAGAGACAGAGAATGCACTGCTCTCTCCCAAATCCTGGTACCTGAACCATGGTCTGGCTTTGTGCCAGCCAAGACCCTGGGACCCTCATTACTACCCTCAATTCCTGCCCAGTGGCTGATGGGATCCCTGGTCCTGAGATCAGCTAAGGTCCCTGGTATCACTGTAATAGGTCAGGGCCCTAGGTCAGGACCGCAACAAAGGTCTTACAGATTCTGCTGGTCTTGAAGGCTTCTCCTCAGGTCTCTGGCTGTTGGGCCCTGTTGCTAACCTTGTCACTCCAGCTGCCTGTATGACAAATTAATCCATTCCTGTAGACTTTGCTGTTCAGTAACTGGCTGTCACAACAATCACCCTAGTCACCCTGGGAGCTAATTGAGAGTTGTGATCCGTGCCTGTATTTCCATTAGTGGCATGGCAGTAAGCCACCGTGCACACACAAACACAGCAAAGCCCAAAAGACGGGTACACACAGACACCAAGCAAACATACTCACACCCATGAAAAGACTCAGGCAGGAAAACACAGATGTGCTCAGACCCATGTGTGTGTTAGCAGAGACAATGAGGAGACCAGGTGATATTTAATCTCCATTGTCAACTTGATTGGGGGATCAACTAACAAACCTGTCTATGGGTGGGTCTCTGAGACTCTTTTCTGGAATCATTAACTGAGGAGAAAAGACCCTTCCTTGGAGTAGGAGGCACCCATAGCAGCTGGCCAGATACAAACAAGTCCTAGAGGAAAAAACAGCTGCTTTTGCCTGCCTGCCTTCATGCCCTAATGATGAGTACATCTACTCTGTTGCTGCTGCTGTTGCTGTTGCCCTTCATTAATATTGATATCCAGCTTCTTCAGCCTTCCAAAGTGAACTAAAGACCAGTGACTCTCCAGGAATGCTCCAAGCCTTCATTGACAAGTTGGGACTGCTGAGACATCCAACCTCATGGACCAAGCTACTACCAGGCTCTCAAGCCTCACAGTATACAGACAGCCACTGTTGGACCAACCAGCCCACATAGTATAAGAGGATCTAATAAAACCTCCTTGTAACATACATTCTGTTGATTCTGCTCCTGGGATTTTCTGGAAGAAGACAGAGCCCTGGGAGCAGACCACTGGCTGCTGTTGGGAGCACAGGAGTATTCTTCCACTCTCATGCTATTTCACCTGGGCTCAAAGATGTTTCTGTGGCTTTGGTTACCTGAGTGTCTGCAGGTCACTTCCCTTGGCATGGGGAAGGAAGGCTGGGAACCACCTCCATCTCTGAGAGGACAGAGAATCCTGCAGTGGCCAGAGTGGATAGTTGCTACAGTTCTCATCTCAACTAGGGTTAGCATTCTCCATCTTGTGTTGTCAGGGTACAGATGAAAGTACCCATTGCTTGGCTCCTGATGTCCTTGACCGGCAACATTCTCCATGATCAATGGTGGACCTTGGCTGGCTTCCAGAAAGCAGAATCTGGTATGGAATATGATGAGGACATGGGCCCAGGAGGAAAGTAGGAAATGCCAGGGAAAGGAAGGAAGGCAGCTTGGGAAGGTGCAGCTGACCATGGCAGGCCCCTGGAGACCCTGAAGGCCTAGAAGCAGTGGCGGAGGGCCCTAGCCCTGCCAAACAGAGGAGCAGGGAGAAGGCATTGATCTTCAGCAGCCTTTGGACATCAGTTGAGAGTTGCTCACAAGGCTTTAGCTCTTAAGCACCTTAACCTTGATGCAGACTGAGCATGCGTCCCAGCCAGCCCAGTGTCAGAGTCAGGGTTCTCCAGTGAGTGCGGGGTTGGGGGGAGAGTTCAGGGAGGGGATACAGGGAAGTATGAAGTAGATGTGTGCTAAGGGAAGTGAATGCATGGGGGGAGGAGTGCTGGGGAGGCAGGTGCAGGGGGGGAAGAGTGTGCAAGGGGAGGGGAGAGCAGGGGGAATAAGAGGCCCACACCAAAAGCAGAAGGCCAGCCTAGGCCATTACTAAACTATCTGATTTCGGAAGAACATAGTCATTCCCTGTCGCTAAGGATCTTCATGAGTCAGGACAGGGTGACTCCAGGCCAGGCTAGGGCACCTACTGGATAGAAGATTGGGAATGGCTTTGCCAGGAGTCCTCCTTCTGTTGTGCTTCTGGGGTGCCAGTGCTCCTCTGTGGTCAGAGTCCTCTGTGTCCCACCCTATCCCATCTCCGTAATTAGTCAATGTGGTCAAAAGCAATCTCCCCCTCCTCCTCTACCTTTGCTAGCCCCGTGTTCCCCATGAGGCAGCCTCTCTCTCTCTCTCTCTCTCTCTCTCTCTCTCTCTTTTTTTTTTTTTTTTACAAGCTCCAATCCTAGAAACTGCAGCCTGGAAGCCTCCTTTCCACATCATTCTTGGGTGAGCAACATCGAATTCTATTGATTTTTACCTCCTGGCAACATTGGTTTGGTCTCTACCCCATATCCTAAACGAAGCCACTTCCCAAGCCAGGACCCCAGGCACCCAGATACCTGCCAGTCAAGACATGCTGCAGATAGCTTACACTCCCAGAAAAGCCAAGGCCATCTATCTCTGTGGATACCAACCTTTAAGATAACACTTTGATTGCATTAACTCAAAACCTGTGTCTACCCTGAACGATCTTTGGGATTATGGGGGTAAAATGTCATGACTGGGGAGTTAGTTTCCCCAAATAGAGTCTGGGGTGATTCATCAAAGAAGGGAGAATGGAGGCCAAAGCAATGACTGTAGATGACAAAGAGGTCCTCATCATTGCTACAGGCCAGAAGGAGGAGGCTTTGCCCATAGTCAGGAGGACCTTGGATGGAAGGCCACAGACGTCCTTTACCACAGTCCCCAACTATGTACACTAGCCATCATCACACAGAGCTCTGGCCAACCCCACCTCTTTGTCTGTGTCCGTATGTCCATGTGTGTGTCCGTGTGTGTGTGTGTGTGTGTGTGTGTGTGTGTGTGTGTGTCCGTGTGTGTCCGTGTGTGTGTGTGTGTGTGTGTGTGTGTGTGTGTGTGTGTGTGCGTGCGCGCATTTGCATGTGAGAGTGAGAGAGAGACAGAGACAGAGACACAGAGACACAGAGACACACAGAGAGAGAGATACGCAGGTAAGAGTAAGACCAAGGCTCTGGTTCCTCTATTTCCCCCTGGATCAAGTTAATGTCTCCCAGTTTCTCTCATTGGTGATCTGCGCTGGAGCATCTCTCAAAAGTGTGTGCCACCCAGAACCTAGGAACGTGCCATTACTTAAATGCCCATCATTTGCACATTTACTAGGGGCTTGTCATCTGTGATTTGTCCTAGCCTACCACCAGAGCAGTGGTTGAAAACCTGTGGGTCATGACTGTAGATGAACAGTCTTATTAAATAAGAAACACAGAGCCAAATTCAGAGTTAAAAGCCCAAGAGGTCAGAGCATTAGCTAAGAGCGGAGACTAAAACACCTTTCTTACCCTTCGTGAGTTCAAGGCCACACTGGAAATAGCCAAGCATGGTGACTCATGCCTTTAATCCCAGGAAGTGATGTCAGAAAGCAGAAAGGTATATAAGGCATGAAAACCAGGAACTAGAAGCATTTGGCTGGTTAAGCTTTCAGGCTTTGGAGCAACAGTTCAGCTGAGATTCATTTGGATAGGACTCAGAGGCTTCCAGTCTGAAAAAACAAGACCAGCTGAGGAACTGGCGAGGTGAGGTAGCTGTGGCTTGTTCTGCTTCTCTGATCTTCCAGCATTCACCCAATAACTGGCCTCAAGTTTGATTTTATTAATAAGAACTTTGAAGATTCCTGCTACACATGACACCTTTGGATCACAGGGGGTGTATATCAGATATTCGCATTATGATTCATAACGGTAGAAAAACTACAGTTATGAATTAGCAATGAAAATAATTTTATAGTTGGGGGTCACCACAACATGAGGAACTCTATAAAGGGTTGAGGAATTAGGAACGCTGAGAACCACTGCACTAGAGCTGTAAACTGTATTTTGAGATACCATCAATGAATACACATCATAAATTTAATACTTTTTAAAACTCAAATCAGCCTATCAAATGTCCCTCTATACTGGATGTCGATTGTTGGGAGCATTTAAGTGAGAAAAATCCACTTGAGCTTATGGCACCTGGTCAAATTATTTGTGGCAGTAGATCTGTGGATGCTACTGGTAGCCAATGTAAGGTTTTAGGATTCTGCACCCCAGACCATGAAGCTGCAACTTCTGTTCAGGCCTGCCATTAGCACCAAGCCACATTAGGGGCTGGAGGGTGAGATCAGTATCAGATTCTTGAATGTCTCCCCAGGCCGTGGAACCCCACAAGTCTGCAGCCGGAATGGAGGGACAAACCACAGGCACAGTGAAGTGAACCCCTTCTTAGTGACACTGAACAAGACTACTCAGGTTTGATGCTATCAGCCTGCCTGGACCTTCTCTTCCGAGGCTTCTGTTTCCCAGCTGTTGTGGAATATTTGTTTAACTATGTAAAGATGTGTTGCTATTTCACCTTGCCTGCCTAAGGCACCTGATTGGTCTCAGAAAAAGCTGACTGGCCAATATCTAGGCAGAGGAGAGATAGGTGGGGATGGCAGGCAGAGAGGAAAAGGGAGCCAGCTAGCCAGCCGAGGGCCAGCTAGTCAGACCTGGAGGAGGCAGAAAAGCGGGATAGACAGTACATAGATGAAACGAGCCTCAGGGCAGCCACAGATAAATAGAAATGGGTTGATTTATGTTTTAAAAAGCTATCTAGAAACAAGCCTAAGCTAAGGCCAAGCATTTATAATTAATAATAAGTCTCAATGTCATGGGCTTGGGGGCTGGCTATCCAAGAAAGCTAACTACACCTAGCTAGTAAGTAGACACGAAAAACAGCAGCCCTGTTTCTCCAAGAGCCACCAGCAGGAAAAGGTGACTTCATTCAAAGTTTGGCAGGATGGAGTGTTTTTTGTTTTTTGGGTTGTTGTTGTTGTTGTTTTTCATCTTTGGGCCTCTCTTGAGTGTGAGGCAGGGTGACTATTAACCAATCCCCAGAGGGAGTTTTCGCTGCTTAAAGAATGGAAGCACAGACCCACCTCATGAGGCCAACCAGCAGAAGGAGGAGTCCAGACACTTTACTTACCCACCACCTCCTGTGCTGCAGGATGAGCAAGGTCTGTGCTGTGAGACAAGCCTACCTTGCATGGAGCACGTTCCTTGGAAAGGGTTACTGCTTACAGAGCGACAGTGTGTTAATCACCTTCCTCATAGCTGTAGCAAAACACACTACAAAACCACCTAAGGGAAAAAAAGGTCCTTTCAACTCATGGATTAACGTGATACAGTCTGTCGTGGGGGTAGGGGTGGGGGTCAGGGAAGCATTGGTGTCTAGGGCTCAGACTGTGGCATCAGGAAGTGGATCAGGAAAACAAGGAGCCCTGACGGGGAAGCAAAGCCAGGCTGTAACTCTTAAGACCTGTGTCTCAGCCACCCAATTCCCCCATCAATGAAGGTTCTAGAAGGTTCCACAAACTCTCCAAACCAACTAAGGATGAAGTGTTCAAACACCTGAGCCTATGGGAGACATTTCTCATTCAAACCAAGGCAGGCAGCAAGAGACAGCAGACTCCTAGGATCCAATTTGAGCTGAAGTCTCAAGGAGGTAGCCTTCCTGGGCAGGTAGAGGTTCAGGCACTGTATTTCACTTGTACCATAGTGTGGGACACTCAGGGTTTACTGTGGGGGTCACAGGACTCGCTGGGTTGAGCTTTGAGGGCATCTTGCTTCCAGAGGATGGAGGAACAGAGCCTTGTGGAGGAACAAAGTCCCTCCCTCTCATATGGCGTGCCCAGCACACACAACGTTACAGTTACTATTGATAACTACAATGAGAAGAGGGAAGCAGAGGGGCCATTCAAGACCACCCAGAGGAGTGCCCTGCAATGAGCTGGAATCTAGTCACAAGAGAGCATCCCAACTAGGTCTAGAGCCCACAGAGAAGACTTCAAGACTTCAGTATCAGTCAGGATAACAAGGTTAGCCCCGCAGGGAGAGCAAACAGGAGAAGAGCGGAAAGGAGACACACAGAGGGACCAGTCTGCGTTCAATCATCCCCACTCCTTGGGCAACAAAGTGACTAAATGATGGATGGCGCAGCGCACATCACAGAAGCAGGTGTGACGTTCCAGCTCGTTGGACCATGGTGATAAGCTAGGACATCCTGGGCCATCAGGACAAAGGGCCTTATATATAGGCCAGACTTTCCCAGACATTTGCATCGTGTGAGTGGCCCTGGGTCTGCAGCAGCACCTAAGACCCTGAATCGCTAGTAAGCTTCAGGTGATGCTGGTGTTGGTCCAAGGATTACACCTTAGCAGCAACCTCGTGACAGGTACTGGACCAGCACTCATTCAGGGGTTACAGGGATGTCTTCTGGGTAAAGTGCTTGCTGCTCAGGTGCGAAGACTTGAGTTCAGAGCCCCAGCACCCATGCAAAAGCCAGGGTGGTGGTGGCGCACGCCTTTAATCCCAGCACTCGGGAGGCAGAGCCAGGCGGATCTCTGTGAGTTCGAGGCCAGCCTGGTCTACCGAGTGAGTTCCAGGAAAAGGTGCAACACAGAGAAACCCTGTCTCGAAAAACAAAAACAAAACAAAAACAAAAAC